>NW_026871596.1:0-84003 GCF_028564815.1 Eubalaena glacialis | reverse complement strand
TACATGCAGAACTCCGTGCCAAGAAAACATTTCTTCAGGGAAGGGACCACTGTGTAGTTTGAGGAATATTTACTTGGTAGAAACACAAGGGGGTAGGCTGCGTGTTCACTGGAAACGGGGACCTGATGGCACAAGTCTTGCTTTCCCATTTTGAAAGCTCCATTCATGCCGCCTTGAACCTACCTAAATACCAGTGTTTTGGACGAGTTTCTAGTCACTGTAGGCAGGGCTCTGGAAGGGAACGAGTTTTTTCTAAATCAACAGGGTGCTTTCGTAGCCTGGGTGGGAGCTCCACCTGAGCCGCTCTAGAGCTCAAAGGAAACTTGACGTGAGTCGTTTCCTCAAGGTAAAGCCTTGAATAGCCCCGCTGAAGCCGAAGCCGTGGAGCAGTTTCCTGGAGACATGAGTGCAGTTCGGCTTTCTTTTAACCTTAGTACGCTTATGAAGACACCTTAGTAACTCTCGTGGGCACCCTATTCCCTGCAAGAACACCGAGGACCGGCATGCTCGACTGGGGGAAGCTAAGAAACATCCAGGCCCGGAAACCTTTCCCAGTCACTCTCAATATGCTAAGTGTAGGGCAACACACTGCACGCCTCCTTGGGAGAGCTAGATTTCCTCAGCACTCCAACAGCTCCGGGCCATCGGTTGTCTCACGTCTACATGTCATGCATATCTGCCTCAATGCCCTAGGCTGAGCGGCACTGAGAAACCAATACTGTTTCACATTCCTTCTACAAAGTCATACCTTAAGACCCCATACTTACAGGAGAAAGTTGCCTTGCGTTCCTGCTGTAACCAAAGCACAGTTCTTCCTCTTACACTGCAGGGATTTAGAAGAGGCTAAGCCCCTATAGCGAACCTAGAGCATTCCTTGGGAGAGGCAGTTCGCTACATGCAGAACTCCGTGCCAAGAACACGTTATTCAGGGAAGGGACCAGTGTGTAGCTAGAGTGTGTAGTAACTTGGTAGAAATCACAAGGAGGTAGGCTGCGTGTTCACTGGAAACGGAGACCTGATGGCACAAGGCTTGCTTTCCCATTTTGAAAGCTCCATTCATGCCGCCTTGAACCTACCTAAATACCAGTGTTTTGGACAAGTTTCTAGTCACTGTAGGCAGGGCTCTGGGCAGGGAACGAGTTGTTTCTAAATCAACAGGGTGCTTTCATAGCCTGGGTGGGAGCTCCTCCTGAGACGCTCTAGAGCTACAAGGAAACTTGACGTGAGTCCTTTCCTCCAGGTAAAGCCTTGAATAGCCCTGCTGAAGCGGAACGTGGAGCAGTTGCCTTGAGACATTACTTGCAGTTCTCCTTTCTTTTAACGTTAGTACGCTTTGCAAGACACCTAGGATCTCGCTGGGCACCCGATTCCGTGCAAGAACACCGAGTACCGGCAGGCTCCACTGGGTTGCTAAGAAACCTCCAGGCCCGGATACCTTTCCCAGTCACTCTGTGTATGTTAAGTGTAGGGCAACACACTGCACTCTTCCTTGGGAGAGCTACATTTCCTCAGCACTCCAACAGCTCCATGTAATCTGTTCTCTCACGTCCTACATGTCATGCAAATTGCCTCAATGCCCTAGGCTGAGCGGCACGGAGAAATCAAAACTGCTTCGCATTCCTTCCACAAAGTCATACCTTGAGGCCCCACACTTACAGGAGAAACTCGGCTTGCGTTCCTCCTGTAACCAAAGCACAGTTCTTCCTCTTACACGGCAGGGTTTTGGAAGAGCCTAAGCCCCGATAGCGTTACCAAAGCGTTCCTTGGGAGAGGCAGTTCGCTACATGCAGAACTCCGTGCCAAGAAAACATTCTTCAGGGAAGGGACCACTGTGTAGTTTGAGGGAATATTTACTTGGTAGAAACCACAAGGGGGTAGGCTGCGTGTTCACTGGAAACGGGGAACCTGATGGCACAAGGCTTGCTTTCCCATTTTGAAAGCTCCATTCATGCCGCCTTGAACCTACCTAAATACCAGTGTTTTGGACGAGTTTCTAGTCACTGTAGGCAGGGCTCTGGGAAGGGAACGAGTTTTTTCTAAATCAACAGGGTGCTTTCGTAGCCTGGGTGGGAGCTCCACCTGAGCCGCTCTAGAGCTCAAAGGAAACTTGACGTGAGTCGTTTCCTCAAGGTAAAGCCTTGAATAGCCCCGCTGAAGCCGAAGCGTGGAGCAGTTTCCTGGAGACATGAGTTGCAGTTCGGCTTTCTTTTAACCTTAGTACGCTTATGAAGACACCTAGTAACTCTCGTGGGCACCCTATTCCCTGCAAGAACACCGAGGACCGGCATGCTCGACTGGGAAGCTAAGAAACATCCAGGCCCGGAAACCTTTCCCAGTCACTCTCAATATGCTAAGTGTAGGGCAACACACTGCACGCCTCCTTGGGAGAGCTAGATTTCCTCAGCACTCCAACAGCTCCGGGCCATCGGTTGTCTCACGTCTACATGTCATGCATATCTGCCTCAATGCCCTAGGCTGAGCGGCACTGAGAAACCAACACTGTTTCACATTCCTTCTACAAAGTCATACCTTAAGACCCCATACTTACAGGAGAAAGTTGCCTTGCGTTCCTGCTGTAACCAAAGCACAGTTCTTCCTCTTACACTGCAGGGATTTAGAAGAGGCTAAGCCCCTATAGCGAACCTAGAGCATTCCTTGGGAGAGGCAGTTCGCTACATGCAGAACTCCGTGCCAAGAACACGTTATTCAGGGAAGGGACCAGTGTGTAGCTAGAGTGTGTAGTAACTTGGTAGAAATCACAAGGAGGTAGGCTGCGTGTTCACTGGAAACGGAGACCTGATGGCACAAGGCTTGCTTTCCCATTTTGAAAGCTCCATTCATGCCGCCTTGAACCTACCTAAATACCAGTGTTTTGGACAAGTTTCTAGTCACTGTAGGCAGGGCTCTGGGCAGGGAACGAGTTGTTTCTAAATCAACAGGGTGCTTTCATAGCCTGGGTGGGAGCTCCTCCTGAGACGCTCTAGAGCTACAAGGAAACTTGACGTGAGTCCTTTCCTCCAGGTAAAGCCTTGAATATCCCTGCTGAAGCGGAACGTGGAGCAGTTGCCTTGAGACATTACTTGCAGTTCTCCTTTCTTTTAACGTTAGTACGCTTTGCAAGACACCTAGGATCTCGCTGGGCACCCGATTCCGTGCAAGAACACCGAGTACCGGCAGGCTCCACTGGGTTGCTAAGAAACCTCCAGGCCCGGATACCTTTCCCAGTCACTCTGTGTATGTTAAGTGTAGGGCAACACACTGCACTCTTCCTTGGGAGAGCTACATTTCCTCAGCACTCCAACAGCTCCATGTAATCTGTTCTCTCACGTCCTACATGTCATGCAAATTGCCTCAATGCCCTAGGCTGAGCGGCACGGAGAAATCAAAACTGCTTCGCATTCCTTCCACAAAGTCATACCTTGAGGCCCCACACTTACAGGAGAAACTCGGCTTGCATTCCTCCTGTAACCAAAGCACAGTTCTTCCTCTTACACGGCAGGGTTTTGGAAGAGCCTAAGCCCCGATAGCGTTACCAAAGCGTTCCTTGGGAGAGGCAGTTCGCTACATGCAGAACTCCGTGCCAAGAAAACATTCTTCAGGGAAGGGACCACTGTGTAGTTTGAGGGAATATTTACTTGGTAGAAACCACAAGGGGGTAGGCTGCGTGTTCACTGGAAACGGGGACCTGATGGCACAAGGCTTGCTTTCCCATTTTCAAAGCTCCATTCATGCCGCCTTGAACCTACCTAAATACCAGTGTTTTGGACGAGTTTCTAGTCACTGTAGGCAGGGCTCTGGGAAGGGAACGAGTTTTCTCTAAATCAACAGGGTGCTTTCGTAGCCTGGGTGGGAGCTCCACCTGAGCCGCTCTAGAGCTCAAAGGAAACTTGACGTGAGTCGTTTCCTCAAGGTAAAGCCTTGAATAGCCCCGCTGAAGCCGAAGCGTGGAGCAGTTTCCTGGAGACATGAGTTGCAGTTCGGCTTTCTTTTAACCTTAGTACGCTTATGAAGACACCTAGTAACTCTCGTGGGCACCCTATTCCCTGCAAGAACACCGAGGACCGGCATGCTCGACTGGGAAGCTAAGAAACATCCAGGCCCGGAAACCTTTCCCAGTCACTCTCAATATGCTAAGTGTAGGGCAACACACTGCACGCCTCCTTGGGAGAGCTAGATTTCCTCAGCACTCCAACAGCTCCGGGCCATCGGTTGTCTCACGTCTACATGTCATGCATATCTGCCTCAATGCCCTAGGCTGAGCGGCACTGAGAAACCAACACTGTTTCACATTCCTTCTACAAAGTCATACCTTAAGACCCCATACTTACAGGAGAAAGTTGCCTTGCGTTCCTGCTGTAACCAAAGCACAGTTCTTCCTCTTACACTGCAGGGATTTAGAAGAGGCTAAGCCCCTATAGCGAACCTAGAGCATTCCTTGGGAGAGGCAGTTCGCTACATGCAGAACTCCGTGCCAAGAACACGTTATTCAGGGAAGGGACCAGTGTGTAGCTAGAGTGTGTAGTAACTTGGTAGAAATCACAAGGAGGTAGGCTGCGTGTTCACTGGAAACGGAGACCTGATGGCACAAGGCTTGCTTTCCCATTTTGAAAGCTCCATTCATGCCGCCTTGAACCTACCTAAATACCAGTGTTTTGGACAAGTTTCTAGTCACTGTAGGCAGGGCTCTGGGCAGGGAACGAGTTGTTTCTAAATCAACAGGGTGCTTTCATAGCCTGGGTGGGAGCTCCTCCTGAGACGCTCTAGAGCTACAAGGAAACTTGACGTGAGTCCTTTCCTCCAGGTAAAGCCTTGAATAGCCCTGCTGAAGCGGAACGTGGAGCAGTTGCCTTGAGACATTACTTGCAGTTCTCCTTTCTTTTAACGTTAGTACGCTTTGCAAGACACCTAGGATCTCGCTGGGCACCCGATTCCGTGCAAGAACACCGAGTACCGGCAGGCTCCACTGGGTTGCTAAGAAACCTCCAGGCCCGGATACCTTTCCCAGTCACTCTGTGTATGTTAAGTGTAGGGCAACACACTGCACTCTTCCTTGGGAGAGCTACATTTCCTCAGCACTCCAACAGCTCCATGTAATCTGTTCTCTCACGTCCTACATGTCATGCAAATTGCCTCAATGCCCTAGGCTGAGCCGCACGGAGAAATCAAAACTGCTTCGCATTCCTTCCACAAAGTCATACCTTGAGGCCCCACACTTACAGGAGAAACTCGGCTTGCGTTCCTCCTGTAACCAAAGCACAGTTCTTCCTCTTACACGGCAGGGTTTTGGAAGAGCCTAAGCCCCGATAGCGTTACCAAAGCGTTCCTTGGGAGAGGCAGTTCGCTACATGCAGAACTCCGTGCCAAGAAAACATTCTTCAGGGAAGGGACCACTGTGTAGTTTGAGGGAATATTTACTTGGTAGAAACCACAAGGGGGTAGGCTGCGTGTTCACTGGAAACGGGGACCTGATGGCACAAGGCTTGCTTTCCCATTTTCAAAGCTCCATTCATGCCGCCTTGAACCTACCTAAATACCAGTGTTTTGGACGAGTTTCTAGTCACTGTAGGCAGGGCTCTGGGAAGGGAACGAGTTTTCTCTAAATCAACAGGGTGCTTTCGTAGCCTGGGTGGGAGCTCCACCTGAGCCGCTCTAGAGCTCAAAGGAAACTTGACGTGAGTCGTTTCCTCAAGGTAAAGCCTTGAATAGCCCCGCTGAAGCCGAAGCGTGGAGCAGTTTCCTGGAGACATGAGTTGCAGTTCGGCTTTCTTTTAACCTTAGTACGCTTATGAAGACACCTAGTAACTCTCGTGGGCACCCTATTCCCTGCAAGAACACCGAGGACCGGCATGCTCGACTGGGAAGCTAAGAAACATCCAGGCCCGGAAACCTTTCCCAGTCACTCTCAATATGCTAAGTGTAGGGCAACACACTGCACGCCTCCTTGGGAGAGCTAGATTTCCTCAGCACTCCAACAGCTCCGGGCCATCGGTTGTCTCACGTCTACATGTCATGCATATCTGCCTCAATGCCCTAGGCTGAGCGGCACTGAGAAACCAACACTGTTTCACATTCCTTCTACAAAGTCATACCTTAAGACCCCATACTTACAGGAGAAAGTTGCCTTGCGTTCCTGCTGTAACCAAAGCACAGTTCTTCCTCTTACACTGCAGGGATTTAGAAGAGGCTAAGCCCCTATAGCGAACCTAGAGCATTCCTTGGGAGAGGCAGTTCGCTACATGCAGAACTCCGTGCCAAGAACACGTTATTCAGGGAAGGGACCAGTGTGTAGCTAGAGTGTATAGTAACTTGGTAGAAATCACAAGGAGGTAGGCTGCGTGTTCACTGGAAACGGAGACCTGATGGCACAAGGCTTGCTTTCCCATTTTGAAAGCTCCATTCATGCCGCCTTGAACCTACCTAAATACCAGTGTTTTGGACAAGTTTCTAGTCACTGTAGGCAGGGCTCTGGGCAGGGAACGAGTTGTTTCTAAATCAACAGGGTGCTTTCATAGCCTGGGTGGGAGCTCCTCCTGAGACGCTCTAGAGCTACAAGGAAACTTGACGTGAGTCCTTTCCTCCAGGTAAAGCCTTGAATAGCCCTGCTGAAGCGGAACGTGGAGCAGTTGCCTTGAGACATTACTTGCAGTTCTCCTTTCTTTTAACGTTAGTACGCTTTGCAAGACACCTAGGATCTCGCTGGGCACCCGATTCCGTGCAAGAACACCGAGTACCGGCAGGCTCCACTGGGTTGCTAAGAAACCTCCAGGCCCGGATACCTTTCCCAGTCACTCTGTGTATGTTAAGTGTAGGGCAACACACTGCACTCTTCCTTGGGAGAGCTACATTTCCTCAGCACTCCAACAGCTCCATGTAATCTGTTCTCTCACGTCCTACATGTCATGCAAATTGCCTCAATGCCCTAGGCTGAGCCGCACGGAGAAATCAAAACTGCTTCGCATTCCTTCCACAAAGTCATACCTTGAGGCCCCACACTTACAGGAGAAACTCGGCTTGCGTTCCTCCTGTAACCAAAGCACAGTTCTTCCTCTTACACGGCAGGGTTTTGGAAGAGCCTAAGCCCCGATAGCGTTACCAAAGCGTTCCTTGGGAGAGGCAGTTCGCTACATGCAGAACTCCGTGCCAAGAAAACATTCTTCAGGGAAGGGACCACTGTGTAGTTTGAGGGAATATTTACTTGGTAGAAACCACAAGGGGGTAGGCTGCGTGTTCACTGGAAACGGGGACCTGATGGCACAAGGCTTGCTTTCCCATTTTGAAAGCTCCATTCATGCCGCCTTGAACCTACCTAAATACCAGTGTTTTGGACGAGTTTCTAGTCACTGTAGGCAGGGCTCTGGGAAGGGAACGAGTTTTTTCTAAATCAACAGGGTGCTTTCGTAGCCTGGGTGGGAGCTCCACCTGAGCCGCTCTAGAGCTCAAAGGAAACTTGACGTGAGTCGTTTCCTCAAGGTAAAGCCTTGAATAGCCCCGCTGAAGCCGAAGCGTGGAGCAGTTTCCTGGAGACATGAGTTGCAGTTCGGCTTTCTTTTAACCTTAGTACGCTTATGAAGACACCTAGTAACTCTCGTGGGCACCCTATTCCCTGCAAGAACACCGAGGACCGGCATGCTCGACTGGGAAGCTAAGAAACATCCAGGCCCGGAAACCTTTCCCAGTCACTCTCAATATGCTAAGTGTAGGGCAACACACTGCACGCCTCCTTGGGAGAGCTAGATTTCCTCAGCACTCCAACAGCTCCGGGCCATCGGTTGTCTCACGTCTACATGTCATGCATATCTGCCTCAATGCCCTAGGCTGAGCGGCACTGAGAAACCAACACTGTTTCACATTCCTTCTACAAAGTCATACCTTAAGACCCCATACTTACAGGAGAAAGTTGCCTTGCGTTCCTGCTGTAACCAAAGCACAGTTCTTCCTCTTACACTGCAGGGATTTAGAAGAGGCTAAGCCCCTATAGCGAACCTAGAGCATTCCTTGGGAGAGGCAGTTCGCTACATGCAGAACTCCGTGCCAAGAACACGTTATTCAGGGAAGGGACCAGTGTGTAGCTAGAGTGTGTAGTAACTTGGTAGAAATCACAAGGAGGTAGGCTGCGTGTTCACTGGAAACGGAGACCTGATGGCACAAGGCTTGCTTTCCCATTTTGAAAGCTCCATTCATGCCGCCTTGAACCTACCTAAATACCAGTGTTTTGGACAAGTTTCTAGTCACTGTAGGCAGGGCTCTGGGCAGGGAACGAGTTGTTTCTAAATCAACAGGGTGCTTTCATAGCCTGGGTGGGAGCTCCTCCTGAGACGCTCTAGAGCTACAAGGAAACTTGACGTGAGTCCTTTCCTCCAGGTAAAGCCTTGAATATCCCTGCTGAAGCGGAACGTGGAGCAGTTGCCTTGAGACATTACTTGCAGTTCTCCTTTCTTTTAACGTTAGTACGCTTTGCAAGACACCTAGGATCTCGCTGGGCACCCGATTCCGTGCAAGAACACCGAGTACCGGCAGGCTCCACTGGGTTGCTAAGAAACCTCCAGGCCCGGATACCTTTCCCAGTCACTCTGTGTATGTTAAGTGTAGGGCAACACACTGCACTCTTCCTTGGGAGAGCTACATTTCCTCAGCACTCCAACAGCTCCATGTAATCTGTTCTCTCACGTCCTACATGTCATGCAAATTGCCTCAATGCCCTAGGCTGAGCGGCACGGAGAAATCAAAACTGCTTCGCATTCCTTCCACAAAGTCATACCTTGAGGCCCCACACTTACAGGAGAAACTCGGCTTGCATTCCTCCTGTAACCAAAGCACAGTTCTTCCTCTTACACGGCAGGGTTTTGGAAGAGCCTAAGCCCCGATAGCGTTACCAAAGCGTTCCTTGGGAGAGGCAGTTCGCTACATGCAGAACTCCGTGCCAAGAAAACATTCTTCAGGGAAGGGACCACTGTGTAGTTTGAGGGAATATTTACTTGGTAGAAACCACAAGGGGGTAGGCTGCGTGTTCACTGGAAACGGGGACCTGATGGCACAAGGCTTGCTTTCCCATTTTGAAAGCTCCATTCATGCCGCCTTGAACCTACCTAAATACCAGTGTTTTGGACGAGTTTCTAGTCACTGTAGGCAGGGCTCTGGGAAGGGAACGAGTTTTTTCTAAATCAACAGGGTGCTTTCGTAGCCTGGGTGGGAGCTCCACCTGAGCCGCTCTAGAGCTCAAAGGAAACTTGACGTGAGTCGTTTCCTCAAGGTAAAGCCTTGAATAGCCCCGCTGAAGCCGAAGCGTGGAGCAGTTTCCTGGAGACATGAGTTGCAGTTCGGCTTTCTTTTAACCTTAGTACGCTTATGAAGACACCTAGTAACTCTCGTGGGCACCCTATTCCCTGCAAGAACACCGAGGACCGGCATGCTCGACTGGGAAGCTAAGAAACATCCAGGCCCGGAAACCTTTCCCAGTCACTCTCAATATGCTAAGTGTAGGGCAACACACTGCACGCCTCCTTGGGAGAGCTAGATTTCCTCAGCACTCCAACAGCTCCGGGCCATCGGTTGTCTCACGTCTACATGTCATGCATATCTGCCTCAATGCCCTAGGCTGAGCGGCACTGAGAAACCAACACTGTTTCACATTCCTTCTACAAAGTCATACCTTAAGACCCCATACTTACAGGAGAAAGTTGCCTTGCGTTCCTGCTGTAACCAAAGCACAGTTCTTCCTCTTACACTGCAGGGATTTAGAAGAGGCTAAGCCCCTATAGCGAACCTAGAGCATTCCTTGGGAGAGGCAGTTCGCTACATGCAGAACTCCGTGCCAAGAACACGTTATTCAGGGAAGGGACCAGTGTGTAGCTAGAGTGTATAGTAACTTGGTAGAAATCACAAGGAGGTAGGCTGCGTGTTCACTGGAAACGGAGACCTGATGGCACAAGGCTTGCTTTCCCATTTTGAAAGCTCCATTCATGCCGCCTTGAACCTACCTAAATACCAGTGCTTTGGACAAGTTTCTAGTCACTGTAGGCAGGGCTCTGGGCAGGGAACGAGTTGTTTCTAAATCAACAGGGTGCTTTCATAGCCTGGGTGGGAGCTCCTCCTGAGACGCTCTAGAGCTACAAGGAAACTTGACGTGAGTCCTTTCCTCCAGGTAAAGCCTTGAATATCCCTGCTGAAGCGGAACGTGGAGCAGTTGCCTTGAGACATTACTTGCAGTTCTCCTTTCTTTTAACGTTAGTACGCTTTGCAAGACACCTAGGATCTCGCTGGGCACCCGATTCCGTGCAAGAACACCGAGTACCGGCAGGCTCCACTGGGTTGCTAAGAAACCTCCAGGCCCGGATACCTTTCCCAGTCACTCTGTGTATGTTAAGTGTAGGGCAACACACTGCACTCTTCCTTGGGAGAGCTACATTTCCTCAGCACTCCAACAGCTCCATGTAATCTGTTCTCTCACGTCCTACATGTCATGCAAATTGCCTCAATGCCCTAGGCTGAGCGGCACGGAGAAATCAAAACTGCTTCGCATTCCTTCCACAAAGTCATACCTTGAGGCCCCACACTTACAGGAGAAACTCGGCTTGCGTTCCTCCTGTAACCAAAGCACAGTTCTTCCTCTTACACGGCAGGGTTTTGGAAGAGCCTAAGCCCCGATAGCGTTACCAAAGCGTTCCTTGGGAGAGGCAGTTCGCTACATGCAGAACTCCGTGCCAAGAAAACATTCTTCAGGGAAGGGACCACTGTGTAGTTTGAGGGAATATTTACTTGGTAGAAACCACAAGGGGGTAGGCTGCGTGTTCACTGGAAACGGGGACCTGATGGCACAAGGCTTGCTTTCCCATTTTGAAAGCTCCATTCATGCCGCCTTGAACCTACCTAAATACCAGTGTTTTGGACGAGTTTCTAGTCACTGTAGGCAGGGCTCTGGGAAGGGAACGAGTTTTTTCTAAATCAACAGGGTGCTTTCGTAGCCTGGGTGGGAGCTCCACCTGAGCCGCTCTAGAGCTCAAAGGAAACTTGACGTGAGTCGTTTCCTCAAGGTAAAGCCTTGAATAGCCCCGCTGAAGCCGAAGCGTGGAGCAGTTTCCTGGAGACATGAGTTGCAGTTCGGCTTTCTTTTAACCTTAGTACGCTTATGAAGACACCTAGTAACTCTCGTGGGCACCCTATTCCCTGCAAGAACACCGAGGACCGGCATGCTCGACTGGGAAGCTAAGAAACATCCAGGCCCGGAAACCTTTCCCAGTCACTCTCAATATGCTAAGTGTAGGGCAACACACTGCACGCCTCCTTGGGAGAGCTAGATTTCCTCAGCACTCCAACAGCTCCGGGCCATCGGTTGTCTCACGTCTACATGTCATGCATATCTGCCTCAATGCCCTAGGCTGAGCGGCACTGAGAAACCAATACTGTTTCACATTCCTTCTACAAAGTCATACCTTAAGACCCCATACTTACAGGAGAAAGTTGCCTTGCGTTCCTGCTGTAACCAAAGCACAGTTCTTCCTCTTACACTGCAGGGATTTAGAAGAGGCTAAGCCCCTATAGCGAACCTAGAGCATTCCTTGGGAGAGGCAGTTCGCTACATGCAGAACTCCGTGCCAAGAACACGTTATTCAGGGAAGGGACCAGTGTGTAGCTAGAGTGTGTAGTAACTTGGTAGAAATCACAAGGAGGTAGGCTGCGTGTTCACTGGAAACGGAGACCTGATGGCACAAGGCTTGCTTTCCCATTTTGAAAGCTCCATTCATGCCGCCTTGAACCTACCTAAATACCAGTGTTTTGGACAAGTTTCTAGTCACTGTAGGCAGGGCTCTGGGCAGGGAACGAGTTGTTTCTAAATCAACAGGGTGCTTTCATAGCCTGGGTGGGAGCTCCTCCTGAGACGCTCTAGAGCTACAAGGAAACTTGACGTGAGTCCTTTCCTCCAGGTAAAGCCTTGAATATCCCTGCTGAAGCGGAACGTGGAGCAGTTGCCTTGAGACATTACTTGCAGTTCTCCTTTCTTTTAACGTTAGTACGCTTTGCAAGACACCTAGGATCTCGCTGGGCACCCGATTCCGTGCAAGAACACCGAGTACCGGCAGGCTCCACTGGGTTGCTAAGAAACCTCCAGGCCCGGATACCTTTCCCAGTCACTCTGTGTATGTTAAGTGTAGGGCAACACACTGCACTCTTCCTTGGGAGAGCTACATTTCCTCAGCACTCCAACAGCTCCATGTAATCTGTTCTCTCACGTCCTACATGTCATGCAAATTGCCTCAATGCCCTAGGCTGAGCGGCACGGAGAAATCAAAACTGCTTCGCATTCCTTCCACAAAGTCATACCTTGAGGCCCCACACTTACAGGAGAAACTCGGCTTGCGTTCCTCCTGTAACCAAAGCACAGTTCTTCCTCTTACACGGCAGGGTTTTGGAAGAGCCTAAGCCCCGATAGCGTTACCAAAGCGTTCCTTGGGAGAGGCAGTTCGCTACATGCAGAACTCCGTGCCAAGAAAACATTCTTCAGGGAAGGGACCACTGTGTAGTTTGAGGGAATATTTACTTGGTAGAAACCACAAGGGGGTAGGCTGCGTGTTCACTGGAAACGGGGACCTGATGGCACAAGGCTTGCTTTCCCATTTTGAAAGCTCCATTCATGCCGCCTTGAACCTACCTAAATACCAGTGTTTTGGACGAGTTTCTAGTCACTGTAGGCAGGGCTCTGGGAAGGGAACGAGTTTTTTCTAAATCAACAGGGTGCTTTCGTAGCCTGGGTGGGAGCTCCACCTGAGCCGCTCTAGAGCTCAAAGGAAACTTGACGTGAGTCGTTTCCTCAAGGTAAAGCCTTGAATAGCCCCGCTGAAGCCGAAGCGTGGAGCAGTTTCCTGGAGACATGAGTTGCAGTTCGGCTTTCTTTTAACCTTAGTACGCTTATGAAGACACCTAGTAACTCTCGTGGGCACCCTATTCCCTGCAAGAACACCGAGGACCGGCATGCTCGACTGGGAAGCTAAGAAACATCCAGGCCCGGAAACCTTTCCCAGTCACTCTCAATATGCTAAGTGTAGGGCAACACACTGCACGCCTCCTTGGGAGAGCTAGATTTCCTCAGCACTCCAACAGCTCCGGGCCATCGGTTGTCTCACGTCTACATGTCATGCATATCTGCCTCAATGCCCTAGGCTGAGCGGCACTGAGAAACCAACACTGTTTCACATTCCTTCTACAAAGTCATACCTTAAGACCCCATACTTACAGGAGAAAGTTGCCTTGCGTTCCTGCTGTAACCAAAGCACAGTTCTTCCTCTTACACTGCAGGGATTTAGAAGAGGCTAAGCCCCTATAGCGAACCTAGAGCATTCCTTGGGAGAGGCAGTTCGCTACATGCAGAACTCCGTGCCAAGAACACGTTATTCAGGGAAGGGACCAGTGTGTAGCTAGAGTGTGTAGTAACTTGGTAGAAATCACAAGGAGGTAGGCTGCGTGTTCACTGGAAACGGAGACCTGATGGCACAAGGCTTGCTTTCCCATTTTGAAAGCTCCATTCATGCCGCCTTGAACCTACCTAAATACCAGTGTTTTGGACAAGTTTCTAGTCACTGTAGGCAGGGCTCTGGGCAGGGAACGAGTTGTTTCTAAATCAACAGGGTGCTTTCATAGCCTGGGTGGGAGCTCCTCCTGAGACGCTCTAGAGCTACAAGGAAACTTGACGTGAGTCCTTTCCTCCAGGTAAAGCCTTGAATATCCCTGCTGAAGCGGAACGTGGAGCAGTTGCCTTGAGACATTACTTGCAGTTCTCCTTTCTTTTAACGTTAGTACGCTTTGCAAGACACCTAGGATCTCGCTGGGCACCCGATTCCGTGCAAGAACACCGAGTACCGGCAGGCTCCACTGGGTTGCTAAGAAACCTCCAGGCCCGGATACCTTTCCCAGTCACTCTGTGTATGTTAAGTGTAGGGCAACACACTGCACTCTTCCTTGGGAGAGCTACATTTCCTCAGCACTCCAACAGCTCCATGTAATCTGTTCTCTCACGTCCTACATGTCATGCAAATTGCCTCAATGCCCTAGGCTGAGCGGCACGGAGAAATCAAAACTGCTTCGCATTCCTTCCACAAAGTCATACCTTGAGGCCCCACACTTACAGGAGAAACTCGGCTTGCGTTCCTCCTGTAACCAAAGCACAGTTCTTCCTCTTACACGGCAGGGTTTTGGAAGAGCCTAAGCCCCGATAGCGTTACCAAAGCGTTCCTTGGGAGAGGCAGTTCGCTACATGCAGAACTCCGTGCCAAGAAAACATTCTTCAGGGAAGGGACCACTGTGTAGTTTGAGGGAATATTTACTTGGTAGAAACCACAAGGGGGTAGGCTGCGTGTTCACTGGAAACGGGGACCTGATGGCACAAGGCTTGCTTTCCCATTTTCAAAGCTCCATTCATGCCGCCTTGAACCTACCTAAATACCAGTGTTTTGGACGAGTTTCTAGTCACTGTAGGCAGGGCTCTGGGAAGGGAACGAGTTTTTTCTAAATCAACAGGGTGCTTTCGTAGCCTGGGTGGGAGCTCCACCTGAGCCGCTCTAGAGCTCAAAGGAAACTTGACGTGAGTCGTTTCCTCAAGGTAAAGCCTTGAATAGCCCCGCTGAAGCCGAAGCGTGGAGCAGTTTCCTGGAGACATGAGTTGCAGTTCGGCTTTCTTTTAACCTTAGTACGCTTATGAAGACACCTAGTAACTCTCGTGGGCACCCTATTCCCTGCAAGAACACCGAGGACCGGCATGCTCGACTGGGAAGCTAAGAAACATCCAGGCCCGGAAACCTTTCCCAGTCACTCTCAATATGCTAAGTGTAGGGCAACACACTGCACGCCTCCTTGGGAGAGCTAGATTTCCTCAGCACTCCAACAGCTCCGGGCCATCGGTTGTCTCACGTCTACATGTCATGCATATCTGCCTCAATGCCCTAGGCTGAGCGGCACTGAGAAACCAACACTGTTTCACATTCCTTCTACAAAGTCATACCTTAAGACCCCATACTTACAGGAGAAAGTTGCCTTGCGTTCCTGCTGTAACCAAAGCACAGTTCTTCCTCTTACACTGCAGGGATTTAGAAGAGGCTAAGCCCCTATAGCGAACCTAGAGCATTCCTTGGGAGAGGCAGTTCGCTACATGCAGAACTCCGTGCCAAGAACACGTTATTCAGGGAAGGGACCAGTGTGTAGCTAGAGTGTGTAGTAACTTGGTAGAAATCACAAGGAGGTAGGCTGCGTGTTCACTGGAAACGGAGACCTGATGGCACAAGGCTTGCTTTCCCATTTTGAAAGCTCCATTCATGCCGCCTTGAACCTACCTAAATACCAGTGTTTTGGACAAGTTTCTAGTCACTGTAGGCAGGGCTCTGGGCAGGGAACGAGTTGTTTCTAAATCAACAGGGTGCTTTCATAGCCTGGGTGGGAGCTCCTCCTGAGACGCTCTAGAGCTACAAGGAAACTTGACGTGAGTCCTTTCCTCCAGGTAAAGCCTTGAATATCCCTGCTGAAGCGGAACGTGGAGCAGTTGCCTTGAGACATTACTTGCAGTTCTCCTTTCTTTTAACGTTAGTACGCTTTGCAAGACACCTAGGATCTCGCTGGGCACCCGATTCCGTGCAAGAACACCGAGTACCGGCAGGCTCCACTGGGTTGCTAAGAAACCTCCAGGCCCGGATACCTTTCCCAGTCACTCTGTGTATGTTAAGTGTAGGGCAACACACTGCACTCTTCCTTGGGAGAGCTACATTTCCTCAGCACTCCAACAGCTCCATGTAATCTGTTCTCTCACGTCCTACATGTCATGCAAATTGCCTCAATGCCCTAGGCTGAGCGGCACGGAGAAATCAAAACTGCTTCGCATTCCTTCCACAAAGTCATACCTTGAGGCCCCACACTTACAGGAGAAACTCGGCTTGCATTCCTCCTGTAACCAAAGCACAGTTCTTCCTCTTACACGGCAGGGTTTTGGAAGAGCCTAAGCCCCGATAGCGTTACCAAAGCGTTCCTTGGGAGAGGCAGTTCGCTACATGCAGAACTCCGTGCCAAGAAAACATTCTTCAGGGAAGGGACCACTGTGTAGTTTGAGGGAATATTTACTTGGTAGAAACCACAAGGGGGTAGGCTGCGTGTTCACTGGAAACGGGGACCTGATGGCACAAGGCTTGCTTTCCCATTTTCAAAGCTCCATTCATGCCGCCTTGAACCTACCTAAATACCAGTGTTTTGGACGAGTTTCTAGTCACTGTAGGCAGGGCTCTGGGAAGGGAACGAGTTTTTTCTAAATCAACAGGGTGCTTTCGTAGCCTGGGTGGGAGCTCCACCTGAGCCGCTCTAGAGCTCAAAGGAAACTTGACGTGAGTCGTTTCCTCAAGGTAAAGCCTTGAATAGCCCCGCTGAAGCCGAAGCGTGGAGCAGTTTCCTGGAGACATGAGTTGCAGTTCGGCTTTCTTTTAACCTTAGTACGCTTATGAAGACACCTAGTAACTCTCGTGGGCACCCTATTCCCTGCAAGAACACCGAGGACCGGCATGCTCGACTGGGAAGCTAAGAAACATCCAGGCCCGGAAACCTTTCCCAGTCACTCTCAATATGCTAAGTGTAGGGCAACACACTGCACGCCTCCTTGGGAGAGCTAGATTTCCTCAGCACTCCAACAGCTCCGGGCCATCGGTTGTCTCACGTCTACATGTCATGCATATCTGCCTCAATGCCCTAGGCTGAGCGGCACTGAGAAACCAATACTGTTTCACATTCCTTCTACAAAGTCATACCTTAAGACCCCATACTTACAGGAGAAAGTTGCCTTGCGTTCCTGCTGTAACCAAAGCACAGTTCTTCCTCTTACACTGCAGGGATTTAGAAGAGGCTAAGCCCCTATAGCGAACCTAGAGCATTCCTTGGGAGAGGCAGTTCGCTACATGCAGAACTCCGTGCCAAGAACACGTTATTCAGGGAAGGGACCAGTGTGTAGCTAGAGTGTGTAGTAACTTGGTAGAAATCACAAGGAGGTAGGCTGCGTGTTCACTGGAAACGGAGACCTGATGGCACAAGGCTTGCTTTCCCATTTTGAAAGCTCCATTCATGCCGCCTTGAACCTACCTAAATACCAGTGTTTTGGACAAGTTTCTAGTCACTGTAGGCAGGGCTCTGGGCAGGGAACGAGTTGTTTCTAAATCAACAGGGTGCTTTCATAGCCTGGGTGGGAGCTCCTCCTGAGACGCTCTAGAGCTACAAGGAAACTTGACGTGAGTCCTTTCCTCCAGGTAAAGCCTTGAATATCCCTGCTGAAGCGGAACGTGGAGCAGTTGCCTTGAGACATTACTTGCAGTTCTCCTTTCTTTTAACGTTAGTACGCTTTGCAAGACACCTAGGATCTCGCTGGGCACCCGATTCCGTGCAAGAACACCGAGTACCGGCAGGCTCCACTGGGTTGCTAAGAAACCTCCAGGCCCGGATACCTTTCCCAGTCACTCTGTGTATGTTAAGTGTAGGGCAACGCACTGCACTCTTCCTTGGGAGAGCTACATTTCCTCAGCACTCCAACAGCTCCATGTAATCTGTTCTCTCACGTCCTACATGTCATGCAAATTGCCTCAATGCCCTAGGCTGAGCGGCACGGAGAAATCAAAACTGCTTCGCATTCCTTCCACAAAGTCATACCTTGAGGCCCCACACTTACAGGAGAAACTCGGCTTGCGTTCCTCCTGTAACCAAAGCACAGTTCTTCCTCTTACACGGCAGGGTTTTGGAAGAGCCTAAGCCCCGATAGCGTTACCAAAGCGTTCCTTGGGAGAGGCAGTTCGCTACATGCAGAACTCCGTGCCAAGAAAACATTCTTCAGGGAAGGGACCACTGTGTAGTTTGAGGGAATATTTACTTGGTAGAAACCACAAGGGGGTAGGCTGCGTGTTCACTGGAAACGGGGACCTGATGGCACAAGGCTTGCTTTCCCATTTTCAAAGCTCCATTCATGCCGCCTTGAACCTACCTAAATACCAGTGTTTTGGACGAGTTTCTAGTCACTGTAGGCAGGGCTCTGGGAAGGGAACGAGTTTTTTCTAAATCAACAGGGTGCTTTCGTAGCCTGGGTGGGAGCTCCACCTGAGCCGCTCTAGAGCTCAAAGGAAACTTGACGTGAGTCGTTTCCTCAAGGTAAAGCCTTGAATAGCCCCGCTGAAGCCGAAGCGTGGAGCAGTTTCCTGGAGACATGAGTTGCAGTTCGGCTTTCTTTTAACCTTAGTACGCTTATGAAGACACCTAGTAACTCTCGTGGGCACCCTATTCCCTGCAAGAACACCGAGGACCGGCATGCTCGACTGGGAAGCTAAGAAACATCCAGGCCCGGAAACCTTTCCCAGTCACTCTCAATATGCTAAGTGTAGGGCAACACACTGCACGCCTCCTTGGGAGAGCTAGATTTCCTCAGCACTCCAACAGCTCCGGGCCATCGGTTGTCTCACGTCTACATGTCATGCATATCTGCCTCAATGCCCTAGGCTGAGCGGCACTGAGAAACCAATACTGTTTCACATTCCTTCTACAAAGTCATACCTTAAGACCCCATACTTACAGGAGAAAGTTGCCTTGCGTTCCTGCTGTAACCAAAGCACAGTTCTTCCTCTTACACTGCAGGGATTTAGAAGAGGCTAAGCCCCTATAGCGAACCTAGAGCATTCCTTGGGAGAGGCAGTTCGCTACATGCAGAACTCCGTGCCAAGAACACGTTATTCAGGGAAGGGACCAGTGTGTAGCTAGAGTGTATAGTAACTTGGTAGAAATCACAAGGAGGTAGGCTGCGTGTTCACTGGAAACGGAGACCTGATGGCACAAGGCTTGCTTTCCCATTTTGAAAGCTCCATTCATGCCGCCTTGAACCTACCTAAATACCAGTGTTTTGGACAAGTTTCTAGTCACTGTAGGCAGGGCTCTGGGCAGGGAACGAGTTGTTTCTAAATCAACAGGGTGCTTTCATAGCCTGGGTGGGAGCTCCTCCTGAGACGCTCTAGAGCTACAAGGAAACTTGACGTGAGTCCTTTCCTCCAGGTAAAGCCTTGAATATCCCTGCTGAAGCGGAACGTGGAGCAGTTGCCTTGAGACATTACTTGCAGTTCTCCTTTCTTTTAACGTTAGTACGCTTTGCAAGACACCTAGGATCTCGCTGGGCACCCGATTCCGTGCAAGAACACCGAGTACCGGCAGGCTCCACTGGGTTGCTAAGAAACCTCCAGGCCCGGATACCTTTCCCAGTCACTCTGTGTATGTTAAGTGTAGGGCAACACACTGCACTCTTCCTTGGGAGAGCTACATTTCCTCAGCACTCCAACAGCTCCATGTAATCTGTTCTCTCACGTCCTACATGTCATGCAAATTGCCTCAATGCCCTAGGCTGAGCGGCACGGAGAAATCAAAACTGCTTCGCATTCCTTCCACAAAGTCATACCTTGAGGCCCCACACTTACAGGAGAAACTCGGCTTGCGTTCCTCCTGTAACCAAAGCACAGTTCTTCCTCTTACACGGCAGGGTTTTGGAAGAGCCTAAGCCCCGATAGCGTTACCAAAGCGTTCCTTGGGAGAGGCAGTTCGCTACATGCAGAACTCCGTGCCAAGAAAACATTCTTCAGGGAAGGGACCACTGTGTAGTTTGAGGGAATATTTACTTGGTAGAAACCACAAGGGGGTAGGCTGCGTGTTCACTGGAAACGGGGACCTGATGGCACAAGGCTTGCTTTCCCATTTTCAAAGCTCCATTCATGCCGCCTTGAACCTACCTAAATACCAGTGTTTTGGACGAGTTTCTAGTCACTGTAGGCAGGGCTCTGGGAAGGGAACGAGTTTTTTCTAAATCAACAGGGTGCTTTCGTAGCCTGGGTGGGAGCTCCACCTGAGCCGCTCTAGAGCTCAAAGGAAACTTGACGTGAGTCGTTTCCTCAAGGTAAAGCCTTGAATAGCCCCGCTGAAGCCGAAGCGTGGAGCAGTTTCCTGGAGACATGAGTTGCAGTTCGGCTTTCTTTTAACCTTAGTACGCTTATGAAGACACCTAGTAACTCTCGTGGGCACCCTATTCCCTGCAAGAACACCGAGGACCGGCATGCTCGACTGGGAAGCTAAGAAACATCCAGGCCCGGAAACCTTTCCCAGTCACTCTCAATATGCTAAGTGTAGGGCAACACACTGCACGCCTCCTTGGGAGAGCTAGATTTCCTCAGCACTCCAACAGCTCCGGGCCATCGGTTGTCTCACGTCTACATGTCATGCATATCTGCCTCAATGCCCTAGGCTGAGCGGCACTGAGAAACCAATACTGTTTCACATTCCTTCTACAAAGTCATACCTTAAGACCCCATACTTACAGGAGAAAGTTGCCTTGCGTTCCTGCTGTAACCAAAGCACAGTTCTTCCTCTTACACTGCAGGGATTTAGAAGAGGCTAAGCCCCTATAGCGAACCTAGAGCATTCCTTGGGAGAGGCAGTTCGCTACATGCAGAACTCCGTGCCAAGAACACGTTATTCAGGGAAGGGACCAGTGTGTAGCTAGAGTGTATAGTAACTTGGTAGAAATCACAAGGAGGTAGGCTGCGTGTTCACTGGAAACGGAGACCTGATGGCACAAGGCTTGCTTTCCCATTTTGAAAGCTCCATTCATGCCGCCTTGAACCTACCTAAATACCAGTGTTTTGGACAAGTTTCTAGTCACTGTAGGCAGGGCTCTGGGCAGGGAACGAGTTGTTTCTAAATCAACAGGGTGCTTTCATAGCCTGGGTGGGAGCTCCTCCTGAGACGCTCTAGAGCTACAAGGAAACTTGACGTGAGTCCTTTCCTCCAGGTAAAGCCTTGAATATCCCTGCTGAAGCGGAACGTGGAGCAGTTGCCTTGAGACATTACTTGCAGTTCTCCTTTCTTTTAACGTTAGTACGCTTTGCAAGACACCTAGGATCTCGCTGGGCACCCGATTCCGTGCAAGAACACCGAGTACCGGCAGGCTCCACTGGGTTGCTAAGAAACCTCCAGGCCCGGATACCTTTCCCAGTCACTCTGTGTATGTTAAGTGTAGGGCAACACACTGCACTCTTCCTTGGGAGAGCTACATTTCCTCAGCACTCCAACAGCTCCATGTAATCTGTTCTCTCACGTCCTACATGTCATGCAAATTGCCTCAATGCCCTAGGCTGAGCGGCACGGAGAAATCAAAACTGCTTCGCATTCCTTCCACAAAGTCATACCTTGAGGCCCCACACTTACAGGAGAAACTCGGCTTGCGTTCCTCCTGTAACCAAAGCACAGTTCTTCCTCTTACACGGCAGGGTTTTGGAAGAGCCTAAGCCCCGATAGCGTTACCAAAGCGTTCCTTGGGAGAGGCAGTTCGCTACATGCAGAACTCCGTGCCAAGAAAACATTCTTCAGGGAAGGGACCACTGTGTAGTTTGAGGGAATATTTACTTGGTAGAAACCACAAGGGGGTAGGCTGCGTGTTCACTGGAAACGGGGACCTGATGGCACAAGGCTTGCTTTCCCATTTTGAAAGCTCCATTCATGCCGCCTTGAACCTACCTAAATACCAGTGTTTTGGACGAGTTTCTAGTCACTGTAGGCAGGGCTCTGGGAAGGGAACGAGTTTTTTCTAAATCAACAGGGTGCTTTCGTAGCCTGGGTGGGAGCTCCACCTGAGCCGCTCTAGAGCTCAAAGGAAACTTGACGTGAGTCGTTTCCTCAAGGTAAAGCCTTGAATAGCCCCGCTGAAGCCGAAGCGTGGAGCAGTTTCCTGGAGACATGAGTTGCAGTTCGGCTTTCTTTTAACCTTAGTACGCTTATGAAGACACCTAGTAACTCTCGTGGGCACCCTATTCCCTGCAAGAACACCGAGGACCGGCATGCTCGACTGGGAAGCTAAGAAACATCCAGGCCCGGAAACCTTTCCCAGTCACTCTCAATATGCTAAGTGTAGGGCAACACACTGCACGCCTCCTTGGGAGAGCTAGATTTCCTCAGCACTCCAACAGCTCCGGGCCATCGGTTGTCTCACGTCTACATGTCATGCATATCTGCCTCAATGCCCTAGGCTGAGCGGCACTGAGAAACCAATACTGTTTCACATTCCTTCTACAAAGTCATACCTTAAGACCCCATACTTACAGGAGAAAGTTGCCTTGCGTTCCTGCTGTAACCAAAGCACAGTTCTTCCTCTTACACTGCAGGGATTTAGAAGAGGCTAAGCCCCTATAGCGAACCTAGAGCATTCCTTGGGAGAGGCAGTTCGCTACATGCAGAACTCCGTGCCAAGAACACGTTATTCAGGGAAGGGACCAGTGTGTAGCTAGAGTGTATAGTAACTTGGTAGAAATCACAAGGAGGTAGGCTGCGTGTTCACTGGAAACGGAGACCTGATGGCACAAGGCTTGCTTTCCCATTTTGAAAGCTCCATTCATGCCGCCTTGAACCTACCTAAATACCAGTGTTTTGGACAAGTTTCTAGTCACTGTAGGCAGGGCTCTGGGCAGGGAACGAGTTGTTTCTAAATCAACAGGGTGCTTTCATAGCCTGGGTGGGAGCTCCTCCTGAGACGCTCTAGAGCTACAAGGAAACTTGACGTGAGTCCTTTCCTCCAGGTAAAGCCTTGAATATCCCTGCTGAAGCGGAACGTGGAGCAGTTGCCTTGAGACATTACTTGCAGTTCTCCTTTCTTTTAACGTTAGTACGCTTTGCAAGACACCTAGGATCTCGCTGGGCACCCGATTCCGTGCAAGAACACCGAGTACCGGCAGGCTCCACTGGGTTGCTAAGAAACCTCCAGGCCCGGATACCTTTCCCAGTCACTCTGTGTATGTTAAGTGTAGGGCAACACACTGCACTCTTCCTTGGGAGAGCTACATTTCCTCAGCACTCCAACAGCTCCATGTAATCTGTTCTCTCACGTCCTACATGTCATGCAAATTGCCTCAATGCCCTAGGCTGAGCGGCACGGAGAAATCAAAACTGCTTCGCATTCCTTCCACAAAGTCATACCTTGAGGCCCCACACTTACAGGAGAAACTCGGCTTGCGTTCCTCCTGTAACCAAAGCACAGTTCTTCCTCTTACACGGCAGGGTTTTGGAAGAGCCTAAGCCCCGATAGCGTTACCAAAGCGTTCCTTGGGAGAGGCAGTTCGCTACATGCAGAACTCCGTGCCAAGAAAACATTCTTCAGGGAAGGGACCACTGTGTAGTTTGAGGGAATATTTACTTGGTAGAAACCACAAGGGGGTAGGCTGCGTGTTCACTGGAAACGGGGACCTGATGGCACAAGGCTTGCTTTCCCATTTTCAAAGCTCCATTCATGCCGCCTTGAACCTACCTAAATACCAGTGTTTTGGACGAGTTTCTAGTCACTGTAGGCAGGGCTCTGGGAAGGGAACGAGTTTTTTCTAAATCAACAGGGTGCTTTCGTAGCCTGGGTGGGAGCTCCACCTGAGCCGCTCTAGAGCTCAAAGGAAACTTGACGTGAGTCGTTTCCTCAAGGTAAAGCCTTGAATAGCCCCGCTGAAGCCGAAGCGTGGAGCAGTTTCCTGGAGACATGAGTTGCAGTTCGGCTTTCTTTTAACCTTAGTACGCTTATGAAGACACCTAGTAACTCTCGTGGGCACCCTATTCCCTGCAAGAACACCGAGGACCGGCATGCTCGACTGGGAAGCTAAGAAACATCCAGGCCCGGAAACCTTTCCCAGTCACTCTCAATATGCTAAGTGTAGGGCAACACACTGCACGCCTCCTTGGGAGAGCTAGATTTCCTCAGCACTCCAACAGCTCCGGGCCATCGGTTGTCTCACGTCTACATGTCATGCATATCTGCCTCAATGCCCTAGGCTGAGCGGCACTGAGAAACCAATACTGTTTCACATTCCTTCTACAAAGTCATACCTTAAGACCCCATACTTACAGGAGAAAGTTGCCTTGCGTTCCTGCTGTAACCAAAGCACAGTTCTTCCTCTTACACTGCAGGGATTTAGAAGAGGCTAAGCCCCTATAGCGAACCTAGAGCATTCCTTGGGAGAGGCAGTTCGCTACATGCAGAACTCCGTGCCAAGAACACGTTATTCAGGGAAGGGACCAGTGTGTAGCTAGAGTGTATAGTAACTTGGTAGAAATCACAAGGAGGTAGGCTGCGTGTTCACTGGAAACGGAGACCTGATGGCACAAGGCTTGCTTTCCCATTTTGAAAGCTCCATTCATGCCGCCTTGAACCTACCTAAATACCAGTGTTTTGGACAAGTTTCTAGTCACTGTAGGCAGGGCTCTGGGCAGGGAACGAGTTGTTTCTAAATCAACAGGGTGCTTTCATAGCCTGGGTGGGAGCTCCTCCTGAGACGCTCTAGAGCTACAAGGAAACTTGACGTGAGTCCTTTCCTCCAGGTAAAGCCTTGAATATCCCTGCTGAAGCGGAACGTGGAGCAGTTGCCTTGAGACATTACTTGCAGTTCTCCTTTCTTTTAACGTTAGTACGCTTTGCAAGACACCTAGGATCTCGCTGGGCACCCGATTCCGTGCAAGAACACCGAGTACCGGCAGGCTCCACTGGGTTGCTAAGAAACCTCCAGGCCCGGATACCTTTCCCAGTCACTCTGTGTATGTTAAGTGTAGGGCAACACACTGCACTCTTCCTTGGGAGAGCTACATTTCCTCAGCACTCCAACAGCTCCATGTAATCTGTTCTCTCACGTCCTACATGTCATGCAAATTGCCTCAATGCCCTAGGCTGAGCGGCACGGAGAAATCAAAACTGCTTCGCATTCCTTCCACAAAGTCATACCTTGAGGCCCCACACTTACAGGAGAAACTCGGCTTGCGTTCCTCCTGTAACCAAAGCACAGTTCTTCCTCTTACACGGCAGGGTTTTGGAAGAGCCTAAGCCCCGATAGCGTTACCAAAGCGTTCCTTGGGAGAGGCAGTTCGCTACATGCAGAACTCCGTGCCAAGAAAACATTCTTCAGGGAAGGGACCACTGTGTAGTTTGAGGGAATATTTACTTGGTAGAAACCACAAGGGGGTAGGCTGCGTGTTCACTGGAAACGGGGACCTGATGGCACAAGGCTTGCTTTCCCATTTTGAAAGCTCCATTCATGCCGCCTTGAACCTACCTAAATACCAGTGTTTTGGACGAGTTTCTAGTCACTGTAGGCAGGGCTCTGGGAAGGGAACGAGTTTTTTCTAAATCAACAGGGTGCTTTCGTAGCCTGGGTGGGAGCTCCACCTGAGCCGCTCTAGAGCTCAAAGGAAACTTGACGTGAGTCGTTTCCTCAAGGTAAAGCCTTGAATAGCCCCGCTGAAGCCGAAGCGTGGAGCAGTTTCCTGGAGACATGAGTTGCAGTTCGGCTTTCTTTTAACCTTAGTACGCTTATGAAGACACCTAGTAACTCTCGTGGGCACCCTATTCCCTGCAAGAACACCGAGGACCGGCATGCTCGACTGGGAAGCTAAGAAACATCCAGGCCCGGAAACCTTTCCCAGTCACTCTCAATATGCTAAGTGTAGGGCAACACACTGCACGCCTCCTTGGGAGAGCTAGATTTCCTCAGCACTCCAACAGCTCCGGGCCATCGGTTGTCTCACGTCTACATGTCATGCATATCTGCCTCAATGCCCTAGGCTGAGCGGCACTGAGAAACCAATACTGTTTCACATTCCTTCTACAAAGTCATACCTTAAGACCCCATACTTACAGGAGAAAGTTGCCTTGCGTTCCTGCTGTAACCAAAGCACAGTTCTTCCTCTTACACTGCAGGGATTTAGAAGAGGCTAAGCCCCTATAGCGAACCTAGAGCATTCCTTGGGAGAGGCAGTTCGCTACATGCAGAACTCCGTGCCAAGAACACGTTATTCAGGGAAGGGACCAGTGTGTAGCTAGAGTGTATAGTAACTTGGTAGAAATCACAAGGAGGTAGGCTGCGTGTTCACTGGAAACGGAGACCTGATGGCACAAGGCTTGCTTTCCCATTTTGAAAGCTCCATTCATGCCGCCTTGAACCTACCTAAATACCAGTGTTTTGGACAAGTTTCTAGTCACTGTAGGCAGGGCTCTGGGCAGGGAACGAGTTGTTTCTAAATCAACAGGGTGCTTTCATAGCCTGGGTGGGAGCTCCTCCTGAGACGCTCTAGAGCTACAAGGAAACTTGACGTGAGTCCTTTCCTCCAGGTAAAGCCTTGAATATCCCTGCTGAAGCGGAACGTGGAGCAGTTGCCTTGAGACATTACTTGCAGTTCTCCTTTCTTTTAACGTTAGTACGCTTTGCAAGACACCTAGGATCTCGCTGGGCACCCGATTCCGTGCAAGAACACCGAGTACCGGCAGGCTCCACTGGGTTGCTAAGAAACCTCCAGGCCCGGATACCTTTCCCAGTCACTCTGTGTATGTTAAGTGTAGGGCAACACACTGCACTCTTCCTTGGGAGAGCTACATTTCCTCAGCACTCCAACAGCTCCATGTAATCTGTTCTCTCACGTCCTACATGTCATGCAAATTGCCTCAATGCCCTAGGCTGAGCGGCACGGAGAAATCAAAACTGCTTCGCATTCCTTCCACAAAGTCATACCTTGAGGCCCCACACTTACAGGAGAAACTCGGCTTGCGTTCCTCCTGTAACCAAAGCACAGTTCTTCCTCTTACACGGCAGGGTTTTGGAAGAGCCTAAGCCCCGATAGCGTTACCAAAGCGTTCCTTGGGAGAGGCAGTTCGCTACATGCAGAACTCCGTGCCAAGAAAACATTCTTCAGGGAAGGGACCACTGTGTAGTTTGAGGGAATATTTACTTGGTAGAAACCACAAGGGGGTAGGCTGCGTGTTCACTGGAAACGGGGACCTGATGGCACAAGGCTTGCTTTCCCATTTTGAAAGCTCCATTCATGCCGCCTTGAACCTACCTAAATACCAGTGTTTTGGACGAGTTTCTAGTCACTGTAGGCAGGGCTCTGGGAAGGGAACGAGTTTTTTCTAAATCAACAGGGTGCTTTCGTAGCCTGGGTGGGAGCTCCACCTGAGCCGCTCTAGAGCTCAAAGGAAACTTGACGTGAGTCGTTTCCTCAAGGTAAAGCCTTGAATAGCCCCGCTGAAGCCGAAGCGTGGAGCAGTTTCCTGGAGACATGAGTTGCAGTTCGGCTTTCTTTTAACCTTAGTACGCTTATGAAGACACCTAGTAACTCTCGTGGGCACCCTATTCCCTGCAAGAACACCGAGGACCGGCATGCTCGACTGGGAAGCTAAGAAACATCCAGGCCCGGAAACCTTTCCCAGTCACTCTCAATATGCTAAGTGTAGGGCAACACACTGCACGCCTCCTTGGGAGAGCTAGATTTCCTCAGCACTCCAACAGCTCCGGGCCATCGGTTGTCTCACGTCTACATGTCATGCATATCTGCCTCAATGCCCTAGGCTGAGCGGCACTGAGAAACCAATACTGTTTCACATTCCTTCTACAAAGTCATACCTTAAGACCCCATACTTACAGGAGAAAGTTGCCTTGCGTTCCTGCTGTAACCAAAGCACAGTTCTTCCTCTTACACTGCAGGGATTTAGAAGAGGCTAAGCCCCTATAGCGAACCTAGAGCATTCCTTGGGAGAGGCAGTTCGCTACATGCAGAACTCCGTGCCAAGAACACGTTATTCAGGGAAGGGACCAGTGTGTAGCTAGAGTGTATAGTAACTTGGTAGAAATCACAAGGAGGTAGGCTGCGTGTTCACTGGAAACGGAGACCTGATGGCACAAGGCTTGCTTTCCCATTTTGAAAGCTCCATTCATGCCGCCTTGAACCTACCTAAATACCAGTGTTTTGGACAAGTTTCTAGTCACTGTAGGCAGGGCTCTGGGCAGGGAACGAGTTGTTTCTAAATCAACAGGGTGCTTTCATAGCCTGGGTGGGAGCTCCTCCTGAGACGCTCTAGAGCTACAAGGAAACTTGACGTGAGTCCTTTCCTCCAGGTAAAGCCTTGAATATCCCTGCTGAAGCGGAACGTGGAGCAGTTGCCTTGAGACATTACTTGCAGTTCTCCTTTCTTTTAACGTTAGTACGCTTTGCAAGACACCTAGGATCTCGCTGGGCACCCGATTCCGTGCAAGAACACCGAGTACCGGCAGGCTCCACTGGGTTGCTAAGAAACCTCCAGGCCCGGATACCTTTCCCAGTCACTCTGTGTATGTTAAGTGTAGGGCAACACACTGCACTCTTCCTTGGGAGAGCTACATTTCCTCAGCACTCCAACAGCTCCATGTAATCTGTTCTCTCACGTCCTACATGTCATGCAAATTGCCTCAATGCCCTAGGCTGAGCGGCACGGAGAAATCAAAACTGCTTCGCATTCCTTCCACAAAGTCATACCTTGAGGCCCCACACTTACAGGAGAAACTCGGCTTGCGTTCCTCCTGTAACCAAAGCACAGTTCTTCCTCTTACACGGCAGGGTTTTGGAAGAGCCTAAGCCCCGATAGCGTTACCAAAGCGTTCCTTGGGAGAGGCAGTTCGCTACATGCAGAACTCCGTGCCAAGAAAACATTCTTCAGGGAAGGGACCACTGTGTAGTTTGAGGGAATATTTACTTGGTAGAAACCACAAGGGGGTAGGCTGCGTGTTCACTGGAAACGGGGACCTGATGGCACAAGGCTTGCTTTCCCATTTTCAAAGCTCCATTCATGCCGCCTTGAACCTACCTAAATACCAGTGTTTTGGACGAGTTTCTAGTCACTGTAGGCAGGGCTCTGGGAAGGGAACGAGTTTTTTCTAAATCAACAGGGTGCTTTCGTAGCCTGGGTGGGAGCTCCACCTGAGCCGCTCTAGAGCTCAAAGGAAACTTGACGTGAGTCGTTTCCTCAAGGTAAAGCCTTGAATAGCCCCGCTGAAGCCGAAGCGTGGAGCAGTTTCCTGGAGACATGAGTTGCAGTTCGGCTTTCTTTTAACCTTAGTACGCTTATGAAGACACCTAGTAACTCTCGTGGGCACCCTATTCCCTGCAAGAACACCGAGGACCGGCATGCTCGACTGGGAAGCTAAGAAACATCCAGGCCCGGAAACCTTTCCCAGTCACTCTCAATATGCTAAGTGTAGGGCAACACACTGCACGCCTCCTTGGGAGAGCTAGATTTCCTCAGCACTCCAACAGCTCCGGGCCATCGGTTGTCTCACGTCTACATGTCATGCATATCTGCCTCAATGCCCTAGGCTGAGCGGCACTGAGAAACCAATACTGTTTCACATTCCTTCTACAAAGTCATACCTTAAGACCCCATACTTACAGGAGAAAGTTGCCTTGCGTTCCTGCTGTAACCAAAGCACAGTTCTTCCTCTTACACTGCAGGGATTTAGAAGAGGCTAAGCCCCTATAGCGAACCTAGAGCATTCCTTGGGAGAGGCAGTTCGCTACATGCAGAACTCCGTGCCAAGAACACGTTATTCAGGGAAGGGACCAGTGTGTAGCTAGAGTGTATAGTAACTTGGTAGAAATCACAAGGAGGTAGGCTGCGTGTTCACTGGAAACGGAGACCTGATGGCACAAGGCTTGCTTTCCCATTTTGAAAGCTCCATTCATGCCGCCTTGAACCTACCTAAATACCAGTGTTTTGGACAAGTTTCTAGTCACTGTAGGCAGGGCTCTGGGCAGGGAACGAGTTGTTTCTAAATCAACAGGGTGCTTTCATAGCCTGGGTGGGAGCTCCTCCTGAGACGCTCTAGAGCTACAAGGAAACTTGACGTGAGTCCTTTCCTCCAGGTAAAGCCTTGAATATCCCTGCTGAAGCGGAACGTGGAGCAGTTGCCTTGAGACATTACTTGCAGTTCTCCTTTCTTTTAACGTTAGTACGCTTTGCAAGACACCTAGGATCTCGCTGGGCACCCGATTCCGTGCAAGAACACCGAGTACCGGCAGGCTCCACTGGGTTGCTAAGAAACCTCCAGGCCCGGATACCTTTCCCAGTCACTCTGTGTATGTTAAGTGTAGGGCAACACACTGCACTCTTCCTTGGGAGAGCTACATTTCCTCAGCACTCCAACAGCTCCATGTAATCTGTTCTCTCACGTCCTACATGTCATGCAAATTGCCTCAATGCCCTAGGCTGAGCGGCACGGAGAAATCAAAACTGCTTCGCATTCCTTCCACAAAGTCATACCTTGAGGCCCCACACTTACAGGAGAAACTCGGCTTGCGTTCCTCCTGTAACCAAAGCACAGTTCTTCCTCTTACACGGCAGGGTTTTGGAAGAGCCTAAGCCCCGATAGCGTTACCAAAGCGTTCCTTGGGAGAGGCAGTTCGCTACATGCAGAACTCCGTGCCAAGAAAACATTCTTCAGGGAAGGGACCACTGTGTAGTTTGAGGGAATATTTACTTGGTAGAAACCACAAGGGGGTAGGCTGCGTGTTCACTGGAAACGGGGACCTGATGGCACAAGGCTTGCTTTCCCATTTTCAAAGCTCCATTCATGCCACCTTGAACCTACCTAAATACCAGTGTTTTGGACGAGTTTCTAGTCACTGTAGGCAGGGCTCTGGGAAGGGAACGAGTTTTTTCTAAATCAACAGGGTGCTTTCGTAGCCTGGGTGGGAGCTCCACCTGAGCCGCTCTAGAGCTCAAAGGAAACTTGACGTGAGTCGTTTCCTCAAGGTAAAGCCTTGAATAGCCCCGCTGAAGCCGAAGCGTGGAGCAGTTTCCTGGAGACATGAGTTGCAGTTCGGCTTTCTTTTAACCTTAGTACGCTTATGAAGACACCTAGTAACTCTCGTGGGCACCCTATTCCCTGCAAGAACACCGAGGACCGGCATGCTCGACTGGGAAGCTAAGAAACATCCAGGCCCGGAAACCTTTCCCAGTCACTCTCAATATGCTAAGTGTAGGGCAACACACTGCACGCCTCCTTGGGAGAGCTAGATTTCCTCAGCACTCCAACAGCTCCGGGCCATCGGTTGTCTCACGTCTACATGTCATGCATATCTGCCTCAATGCCCTAGGCTGAGCGGCACTGAGAAACCAATACTGTTTCACATTCCTTCTACAAAGTCATACCTTAAGACCCCATACTTACAGGAGAAAGTTGCCTTGCGTTCCTGCTGTAACCAAAGCACAGTTCTTCCTCTTACACTGCAGGGATTTAGAAGAGGCTAAGCCCCTATAGCGAACCTAGAGCATTCCTTGGGAGAGGCAGTTCGCTACATGCAGAACTCCGTGCCAAGAACACGTTATTCAGGGAAGGGACCAGTGTGTAGCTAGAGTGTATAGTAACTTGGTAGAAATCACAAGGAGGTAGGCTGCGTGTTCACTGGAAACGGAGACCTGATGGCACAAGGCTTGCTTTCCCATTTTGAAAGCTCCATTCATGCCGCCTTGAACCTACCTAAATACCAGTGTTTTGGACAAGTTTCTAGTCACTGTAGGCAGGGCTCTGGGCAGGGAACGAGTTGTTTCTAAATCAACAGGGTGCTTTCATAGCCTGGGTGGGAGCTCCTCCTGAGACGCTCTAGAGCTACAAGGAAACTTGACGTGAGTCCTTTCCTCCAGGTAAAGCCTTGAATATCCCTGCTGAAGCGGAACGTGGAGCAGTTGCCTTGAGACATTACTTGCAGTTCTCCTTTCTTTTAACGTTAGTACGCTTTGCAAGACACCTAGGATCTCGCTGGGCACCCGATTCCGTGCAAGAACACCGAGTACCGGCAGGCTCCACTGGGTTGCTAAGAAACCTCCAGGCCCGGATACCTTTCCCAGTCACTCTGTGTATGTTAAGTGTAGGGCAACACACTGCACTCTTCCTTGGGAGAGCTACATTTCCTCAGCACTCCAACAGCTCCATGTAATCTGTTCTCTCACGTCCTACATGTCATGCAAATTGCCTCAATGCCCTAGGCTGAGCGGCACGGAGAAATCAAAACTGCTTCGCATTCCTTCCACAAAGTCATACCTTGAGGCCCCACACTTACAGGAGAAACTCGGCTTGCGTTCCTCCTGTAACCAAAGCACAGTTCTTCCTCTTACACGGCAGGGTTTTGGAAGAGCCTAAGCCCCGATAGCGTTACCAAAGCGTTCCTTGGGAGAGGCAGTTCGCTACATGCAGAACTCCGTGCCAAGAAAACATTCTTCAGGGAAGGGACCACTGTGTAGTTTGAGGGAATATTTACTTGGTAGAAACCACAAGGGGGTAGGCTGCGTGTTCACTGGAAACGGGGACCTGATGGCACAAGGCTTGCTTTCCCATTTTCAAAGCTCCATTCATGCCGCCTTGAACCTACCTAAATACCAGTGTTTTGGACGAGTTTCTAGTCACTGTAGGCAGGGCTCTGGGAAGGGAACGAGTTTTTTCTAAATCAACAGGGTGCTTTCGTAGCCTGGGTGGGAGCTCCACCTGAGCCGCTCTAGAGCTCAAAGGAAACTTGACGTGAGTCGTTTCCTCAAGGTAAAGCCTTGAATAGCCCCGCTGAAGCCGAAGCGTGGAGCAGTTTCCTGGAGACATGAGTTGCAGTTCGGCTTTCTTTTAACCTTAGTACGCTTATGAAGACACCTAGTAACTCTCGTGGGCACCCTATTCCCTGCAAGAACACCGAGGACCGGCATGCTCGACTGGGAAGCTAAGAAACATCCAGGCCCGGAAACCTTTCCCAGTCACTCTCAATATGCTAAGTGTAGGGCAACACACTGCACGCCTCCTTGGGAGAGCTAGATTTCCTCAGCACTCCAACAGCTCCGGGCCATCGGTTGTCTCACGTCTACATGTCATGCATATCTGCCTCAATGCCCTAGGCTGAGCGGCACTGAGAAACCAATACTGTTTCACATTCCTTCTACAAAGTCATACCTTAAGACCCCATACTTACAGGAGAAAGTTGCCTTGCGTTCCTGCTGTAACCAAAGCACAGTTCTTCCTCTTACACTGCAGGGATTTAGAAGAGGCTAAGCCCCTATAGCGAACCTAGAGCATTCCTTGGGAGAGGCAGTTCGCTACATGCAGAACTCCGTGCCAAGAACACGTTATTCAGGGAAGGGACCAGTGTGTAGCTAGAGTGTATAGTAACTTGGTAGAAATCACAAGGAGGTAGGCTGCGTGTTCACTGGAAACGGAGACCTGATGGCACAAGGCTTGCTTTCCCATTTTGAAAGCTCCATTCATGCCGCCTTGAACCTACCTAAATACCAGTGTTTTGGACAAGTTTCTAGTCACTGTAGGCAGGGCTCTGGGCAGGGAACGAGTTGTTTCTAAATCAACAGGGTGCTTTCATAGCCTGGGTGGGAGCTCCTCCTGAGACGCTCTAGAGCTACAAGGAAACTTGACGTGAGTCCTTTCCTCCAGGTAAAGCCTTGAATATCCCTGCTGAAGCGGAACGTGGAGCAGTTGCCTTGAGACATTACTTGCAGTTCTCCTTTCTTTTAACGTTAGTACGCTTTGCAAGACACCTAGGATCTCGCTGGGCACCCGATTCCGTGCAAGAACACCGAGTACCGGCAGGCTCCACTGGGTTGCTAAGAAACCTCCAGGCCCGGATACCTTTCCCAGTCACTCTGTGTATGTTAAGTGTAGGGCAACACACTGCACTCTTCCTTGGGAGAGCTACATTTCCTCAGCACTCCAACAGCTCCATGTAATCTGTTCTCTCACGTCCTACATGTCATGCAAATTGCCTCAATGCCCTAGGCTGAGCGGCACGGAGAAATCAAAACTGCTTCGCATTCCTTCCACAAAGTCATACCTTGAGGCCCCACACTTACAGGAGAAACTCGGCTTGCGTTCCTCCTGTAACCAAAGCACAGTTCTTCCTCTTACACGGCAGGGTTTTGGAAGAGCCTAAGCCCCGATAGCGTTACCAAAGCGTTCCTTGGGAGAGGCAGTTCGCTACATGCAGAACTCCGTGCCAAGAAAACATTCTTCAGGGAAGGGACCACTGTGTAGTTTGAGGGAATATTTACTTGGTAGAAACCACAAGGGGGTAGGCTGCGTGTTCACTGGAAACGGGGACCTGATGGCACAAGGCTTGCTTTCCCATTTTGAAAGCTCCATTCATGCCGCCTTGAACCTACCTAAATACCAGTGTTTTGGACGAGTTTCTAGTCACTGTAGGCAGGGCTCTGGGAAGGGAACGAGTTTTTTCTAAATCAACAGGGTGCTTTCGTAGCCTGGGTGGGAGCTCCACCTGAGCCGCTCTAGAGCTCAAAGGAAACTTGACGTGAGTCGTTTCCTCAAGGTAAAGCCTTGAATAGCCCCGCTGAAGCCGAAGCGTGGAGCAGTTTCCTGGAGACATGAGTTGCAGTTCGGCTTTCTTTTAACCTTAGTACGCTTATGAAGACACCTAGTAACTCTCGTGGGCACCCTATTCCCTGCAAGAACACCGAGGACCGGCATGCTCGACTGGGAAGCTAAGAAACATCCAGGCCCGGAAACCTTTCCCAGTCACTCTCAATATGCTAAGTGTAGGGCAACACACTGCACGCCTCCTTGGGAGAGCTAGATTTCCTCAGCACTCCAACAGCTCCGGGCCATCGGTTGTCTCACGTCTACATGTCATGCATATCTGCCTCAATGCCCTAGGCTGAGCGGCACTGAGAAACCAATACTGTTTCACATTCCTTCTACAAAGTCATACCTTAAGACCCCATACTTACAGGAGAAAGTTGCCTTGCGTTCCTGCTGTAACCAAAGCACAGTTCTTCCTCTTACACTGCAGGGATTTAGAAGAGGCTAAGCCCCTATAGCGAACCTAGAGCATTCCTTGGGAGAGGCAGTTCGCTACATGCAGAACTCCGTGCCAAGAACACGTTATTCAGGGAAGGGACCAGTGTGTAGCTAGAGTGTATAGTAACTTGGTAGAAATCACAAGGAGGTAGGCTGCGTGTTCACTGGAAACGGAGACCTGATGGCACAAGGCTTGCTTTCCCATTTTGAAAGCTCCATTCATGCCGCCTTGAACCTACCTAAATACCAGTGTTTTGGACAAGTTTCTAGTCACTGTAGGCAGGGCTCTGGGCAGGGAACGAGTTGTTTCTAAATCAACAGGGTGCTTTCATAGCCTGGGTGGGAGCTCCTCCTGAGACGCTCTAGAGCTACAAGGAAACTTGACGTGAGTCCTTTCCTCCAGGTAAAGCCTTGAATATCCCTGCTGAAGCGGAACGTGGAGCAGTTGCCTTGAGACATTACTTGCAGTTCTCCTTTCTTTTAACGTTAGTACGCTTTGCAAGACACCTAGGATCTCGCTGGGCACCCGATTCCGTGCAAGAACACCGAGTACCGGCAGGCTCCACTGGGTTGCTAAGAAACCTCCAGGCCCGGATACCTTTCCCAGTCACTCTGTGTATGTTAAGTGTAGGGCAACACACTGCACTCTTCCTTGGGAGAGCTACATTTCCTCAGCACTCCAACAGCTCCATGTAATCTGTTCTCTCACGTCCTACATGTCATGCAAATTGCCTCAATGCCCTAGGCTGAGCGGCACGGAGAAATCAAAACTGCTTCGCATTCCTTCCACAAAGTCATACCTTGAGGCCCCACACTTACAGGAGAAACTCGGCTTGCGTTCCTCCTGTAACCAAAGCACAGTTCTTCCTCTTACACGGCAGGGTTTTGGAAGAGCCTAAGCCCCGATAGCGTTACCAAAGCGTTCCTTGGGAGAGGCAGTTCGCTACATGCAGAACTCCGTGCCAAGAAAACATTCTTCAGGGAAGGGACCACTGTGTAGTTTGAGGGAATATTTACTTGGTAGAAACCACAAGGGGGTAGGCTGCGTGTTCACTGGAAACGGGGACCTGATGGCACAAGGCTTGCTTTCCCATTTTCAAAGCTCCATTCATGCCGCCTTGAACCTACCTAAATACCAGTGTTTTGGACGAGTTTCTAGTCACTGTAGGCAGGGCTCTGGGAAGGGAACGAGTTTTTTCTAAATCAACAGGGTGCTTTCGTAGCCTGGGTGGGAGCTCCACCTGAGCCGCTCTAGAGCTCAAAGGAAACTTGACGTGAGTCGTTTCCTCAAGGTAAAGCCTTGAATAGCCCCGCTGAAGCCGAAGCGTGGAGCAGTTTCCTGGAGACATGAGTTGCAGTTCGGCTTTCTTTTAACCTTAGTACGCTTATGAAGACACCTAGTAACTCTCGTGGGCACCCTATTCCCTGCAAGAACACCGAGGACCGGCATGCTCGACTGGGAAGCTAAGAAACATCCAGGCCCGGAAACCTTTCCCAGTCACTCTCAATATGCTAAGTGTAGGGCAACACACTGCACGCCTCCTTGGGAGAGCTAGATTTCCTCAGCACTCCAACAGCTCCGGGCCATCGGTTGTCTCACGTCTACATGTCATGCATATCTGCCTCAATGCCCTAGGCTGAGCGGCACTGAGAAACCAATACTGTTTCACATTCCTTCTACAAAGTCATACCTTAAGACCCCATACTTACAGGAGAAAGTTGCCTTGCGTTCCTGCTGTAACCAAAGCACAGTTCTTCCTCTTACACTGCAGGGATTTAGAAGAGGCTAAGCCCCTATAGCGAACCTAGAGCATTCCTTGGGAGAGGCAGTTCGCTACATGCAGAACTCCGTGCCAAGAACACGTTATTCAGGGAAGGGACCAGTGTGTAGCTAGAGTGTATAGTAACTTGGTAGAAATCACAAGGAGGTAGGCTGCGTGTTCACTGGAAACGGAGACCTGATGGCACAAGGCTTGCTTTCCCATTTTGAAAGCTCCATTCATGCCGCCTTGAACCTACCTAAATACCAGTGTTTTGGACAAGTTTCTAGTCACTGTAGGCAGGGCTCTGGGCAGGGAACGAGTTGTTTCTAAATCAACAGGGTGCTTTCATAGCCTGGGTGGGAGCTCCTCCTGAGACGCTCTAGAGCTACAAGGAAACTTGACGTGAGTCCTTTCCTCCAGGTAAAGCCTTGAATAGCCCTGCTGAAGCGGAACGTGGAGCAGTTGCCTTGAGACATTACTTGCAGTTCTCCTTTCTTTTAACGTTAGTACGCTTTGCAAGACACCTAGGATCTCGCTGGGCACCCGATTCCGTGCAAGAACACCGAGTACCGGCAGGCTCCACTGGGTTGCTAAGAAACCTCCAGGCCCGGATACCTTTCCCAGTCACTCTGTGTATGTTAAGTGTAGGGCAACACACTGCACTCTTCCTTGGGAGAGCTACATTTCCTCAGCACTCCAACAGCTCCATGTAATCTGTTCTCTCACGTCCTACATGTCATGCAAATTGCCTCAATGCCCTAGGCTGAGCGGCACGGAGAAATCAAAACTGCTTCGCATTCCTTCCACAAAGTCATACCTTGAGGCCCCACACTTACAGGAGAAACTCGGCTTGCGTTCCTCCTGTAACCAAAGCACAGTTCTTCCTCTTACACGGCAGGGTTTTGGAAGAGCCTAAGCCCCGATAGCGTTACCAAAGCGTTCCTTGGGAGAGGCAGTTCGCTACATGCAGAACTCCGTGCCAAGAAAACATTCTTCAGGGAAGGGACCACTGTGTAGTTTGAGGGAATATTTACTTGGTAGAAACCACAAGGGGGTAGGCTGCGTGTTCACTGGAAACGGGGACCTGATGGCACAAGGCTTGCTTTCCCATTTTCAAAGCTCCATTCATGCCGCCTTGAACCTACCTAAATACCAGTGTTTTGGACGAGTTTCTAGTCACTGTAGGCAGGGCTCTGGGAAGGGAACGAGTTTTTTCTAAATCAACAGGGTGCTTTCGTAGCCTGGGTGGGAGCTCCACCTGAGCCGCTCTAGAGCTCAAAGGAAACTTGACGTGAGTCGTTTCCTCAAGGTAAAGCCTTGAATAGCCCCGCTGAAGCCGAAGCGTGGAGCAGTTTCCTGGAGACATGAGTTGCAGTTCGGCTTTCTTTTAACCTTAGTACGCTTATGAAGACACCTAGTAACTCTCGTGGGCACCCTATTCCCTGCAAGAACACCGAGGACCGGCATGCTCGACTGGGAAGCTAAGAAACATCCAGGCCCGGAAACCTTTCCCAGTCACTCTCAATATGCTAAGTGTAGGGCAACACACTGCACGCCTCCTTGGGAGAGCTAGATTTCCTCAGCACTCCAACAGCTCCGGGCCATCGGTTGTCTCACGTCTACATGTCATGCATATCTGCCTCAATGCCCTAGGCTGAGCGGCACTGAGAAACCAATACTGTTTCACATTCCTTCTACAAAGTCATACCTTAAGACCCCATACTTACAGGAGAAAGTTGCCTTGCGTTCCTGCTGTAACCAAAGCACAGTTCTTCCTCTTACACTGCAGGGATTTAGAAGAGGCTAAGCCCCTATAGCGAACCTAGAGCATTCCTTGGGAGAGGCAGTTCGCTACATGCAGAACTCCGTGCCAAGAACACGTTATTCAGGGAAGGGACCAGTGTGTAGCTAGAGTGTATAGTAACTTGGTAGAAATCACAAGGAGGTAGGCTGCGTGTTCACTGGAAACGGAGACCTGATGGCACAAGGCTTGCTTTCCCATTTTGAAAGCTCCATTCATGCCGCCTTGAACCTACCTAAATACCAGTGTTTTGGACAAGTTTCTAGTCACTGTAGGCAGGGCTCTGGGCAGGGAACGAGTTGTTTCTAAATCAACAGGGTGCTTTCATAGCCTGGGTGGGAGCTCCTCCTGAGACGCTCTAGAGCTACAAGGAAACTTGACGTGAGTCCTTTCCTCCAGGTAAAGCCTTGAATATCCCTGCTGAAGCGGAACGTGGAGCAGTTGCCTTGAGACATTACTTGCAGTTCTCCTTTCTTTTAACGTTAGTACGCTTTGCAAGACACCTAGGATCTCGCTGGGCACCCGATTCCGTGCAAGAACACCGAGTACCGGCAGGCTCCACTGGGTTGCTAAGAAACCTCCAGACCCGGATACCTTTCCCAGTCACTCTGTGTATGTTAAGTGTAGGGCAACACACTGCACTCTTCCTTGGGAGAGCTACATTTCCTCAGCACTCCAACAGCTCCATGTAATCTGTTCTCTCACGTCCTACATGTCATGCAAATTGCCTCAATGCCCTAGGCTGAGCGGCACAGAGAAATCAAAACTGCTTCGCATTCCTTCCACAAAGTCATACCTTGAGGCCCCACACTTACAGGAGAAACTCGGCTTGCGTTCCTCCTGTAACCAAAGCACAGTTCTTCCTCTTACACGGCAGGGTTTTGGAAGAGCCTAAGCCCCGATAGCGTTACCAAAGCGTTCCTTGGGAGAGGCAGTTCGCTACATGCAGAACTCCGTGCCAAGAAAACATTCTTCAGGGAAGGGACCACTGTGTAGTTTGAGGGAATATTTACTTGGTAGGAACCACAAGGGGGTAGGCTGCGTGTTCACTGGAAACGGGGACCTGATGGCACAAGGCTTGCTTTCCCATTTTGAAAGCTCCATTCATGCCGCCTTGAACCTACCTAAATACCAGTGTTTTGGACGAGTTTCTAGTCACTGTAGGCAGGGCTCTGGGAAGGGAACGAGTTTTTTCTAAATCAACAGGGTGCTTTCGTAGCCTGGGTGGGAGCTCCACCTGAGCCGCTCTAGAGCTCAAAGGAAACTTGACGTGAGTCGTTTCCTCAAGGTAAAGCCTTGAATAGCCCCGCTGAAGCCGAAGCGTGGAGCAGTTTCCTGGAGACATGAGTTGCAGTTCGGCTTTCTTTTAACCTTAGTACGCTTATGAAGACACCTAGTAACTCTCGTGGGCACCCTATTCCCTGCAAGAACACCGAGGACCGGCATGCTCGACTGGGAAGCTAAGAAACATCCAGGCCCGGAAACCTTTCCCAGTCACTCTCAATATGCTAAGTGTAGGGCAACACACTGCACGCCTCCTTGGGAGAGCTAGATTTCCTCAGCACTCCAACAGCTCCGGGCCATCGGTTGTCTCACGTCTACATGTCATGCATATCTGCCTCAATGCCCTAGGCTGAGCGGCACTGAGAAACCAATACTGTTTCACATTCCTTCTACAAAGTCATACCTTAAGACCCCATACTTACAGGAGAAAGTTGCCTTGCGTTCCTGCTGTAACCAAAGCACAGTTCTTCCTCTTACACTGCAGGGATTTAGAAGAGGCTAAGCCCCTATAGCGAACCTAGAGCATTCCTTGGGAGAGGCAGTTCGCTACATGCAGAACTCCGTGCCAAGAACACGTTATTCAGGGAAGGGACCAGTGTGTAGCTAGAGTGTATAGTAACTTGGTAGAAATCACAAGGAGGTAGGCTGCGTGTTCACTGGAAACGGAGACCTGATGGCACAAGGCTTGCTTTCCCATTTTGAAAGCTCCATTCATGCCGCCTTGAACCTACCTAAATACCAGTGTTTTGGACAAGTTTCTAGTCACTGTAGGCAGGGCTCTGGGCAGGGAACGAGTTGTTTCTAAATCAACAGGGTGCTTTCATAGCCTGGGTGGGAGCTCCTCCTGAGACGCTCTAGAGCTACAAGGAAACTTGACGTGAGTCCTTTCCTCCAGGTAAAGCCTTGAATATCCCTGCTGAAGCGGAACGTGGAGCAGTTGCCTTGAGACATTACTTGCAGTTCTCCTTTCTTTTAACGTTAGTACGCTTTGCAAGACACCTAGGATCTCGCTGGGCACCCGATTCCGTGCAAGAACACCGAGTACCGGCAGGCTCCACTGGGTTGCTAAGAAACCTCCAGGCCCGGATACCTTTCCCAGTCACTCTGTGTATGTTAAGTGTAGGGCAACACACTGCACTCTTCCTTGGGAGAGCTACATTTCCTCAGCACTCCAACAGCTCCATGTAATCTGTTCTCTCACGTCCTACATGTCATGCAAATTGCCTCAATGCCCTAGGCTGAGCGGCACGGAGAAATCAAAACTGCTTCGCATTCCTTCCACAAAGTCATACCTTGAGGCCCCACACTTACAGGAGAAACTCGGCTTGCGTTCCTCCTGTAACCAAAGCACAGTTCTTCCTCTTACACGGCAGGGTTTTGGAAGAGCCTAAGCCCCGATAGCGTTACCAAAGCGTTCCTTGGGAGAGGCAGTTCGCTACATGCAGAACTCCGTGCCAAGAAAACATTCTTCAGGGAAGGGACCACTGTGTAGTTTGAGGGAATATTTACTTGGTAGAAACCACAAGGGGGTAGGCTGCGTGTTCACTGGAAACGGGGACCTGATGGCACAAGGCTTGCTTTCCCATTTTGAAAGCTCCATTCATGCCGCCTTGAACCTACCTAAATACCAGTGTTTTGGACGAGTTTCTAGTCACTGTAGGCAGGGCTCTGGGAAGGGAACGAGTTTTTTCTAAATCAACAGGGTGCTTTCGTAGCCTGGGTGGGAGCTCCACCTGAGCCGCTCTAGAGCTCAAAGGAAACTTGACGTGAGTCGTTTCCTCAAGGTAAAGCCTTGAATAGCCCCGCTGAAGCCGAAGCGTGGAGCAGTTTCCTGGAGACATGAGTTGCAGTTCGGCTTTCTTTTAACCTTAGTACGCTTATGAAGACACCTAGTAACTCTCGTGGGCACCCTATTCCCTGCAAGAACACCGAGGACCGGCATGCTCGACTGGGAAGCTAAGAAACATCCAGGCCCGGAAACCTTTCCCAGTCACTCTCAATATGCTAAGTGTAGGGCAACACACTGCACGCCTCCTTGGGAGAGCTAGATTTCCTCAGCACTCCAACAGCTCCGGGCCATCGGTTGTCTCACGTCTACATGTCATGCATATCTGCCTCAATGCCCTAGGCTGAGCGGCACTGAGAAACCAATACTGTTTCACATTCCTTCTACAAAGTCATACCTTAAGACCCCATACTTACAGGAGAAAGTTGCCTTGCGTTCCTGCTGTAACCAAAGCACAGTTCTTCCTCTTACACTGCAGGGATTTAGAAGAGGCTAAGCCCCTATAGCGAACCTAGAGCATTCCTTGGGAGAGGCAGTTCGCTACATGCAGAACTCCGTGCCAAGAACACGTTATTCAGGGAAGGGACCAGTGTGTAGCTAGAGTGTATAGTAACTTGGTAGAAATCACAAGGAGGTAGGCTGCGTGTTCACTGGAAACGGAGACCTGATGGCACAAGGCTTGCTTTCCCATTTTGAAAGCTCCATTCATGCCGCCTTGAACCTACCTAAATACCAGTGTTTTGGACAAGTTTCTAGTCACTGTAGGCAGGGCTCTGGGCAGGGAACGAGTTGTTTCTAAATCAACAGGGTGCTTTCATAGCCTGGGTGGGAGCTCCTCCTGAGACGCTCTAGAGCTACAAGGAAACTTGACGTGAGTCCTTTCCTCCAGGTAAAGCCTTGAATAGCCCTGCTGAAGCGGAACGTGGAGCAGTTGCCTTGAGACATTACTTGCAGTTCTCCTTTCTTTTAACGTTAGTACGCTTTGCAAGACACCTAGGATCTCGCTGGGCACCCGATTCCGTGCAAGAACACCGAGTACCGGCAGGCTCCACTGGGTTGCTAAGAAACCTCCAGGCCCGGATACCTTTCCCAGTCACTCTGTGTATGTTAAGTGTAGGGCAACACACTGCACTCTTCCTTGGGAGAGCTACATTTCCTCAGCACTCCAACAGCTCCATGTAATCTGTTCTCTCACGTCCTACATGTCATGCAAATTGCCTCAATGCCCTAGGCTGAGCGGCACGGAGAAATCAAAACTGCTTCGCATTCCTTCCACAAAGTCATACCTTGAGGCCCCACACTTACAGGAGAAACTCGGCTTGCGTTCCTCCTGTAACCAAAGCACAGTTCTTCCTCTTACACGGCAGGGTTTTGGAAGAGCCTAAGCCCCGATAGCGTTACCAAAGCGTTCCTTGGGAGAGGCAGTTCGCTACATGCAGAACTCCGTGCCAAGAAAACATTCTTCAGGGAAGGGACCACTGTGTAGTTTGAGGGAATATTTACTTGGTAGAAACCACAAGGGGGTAGGCTGCGTGTTCACTGGAAACGGGGACCTGATGGCACAAGGCTTGCTTTCCCATTTTCAAAGCTCCATTCATGCCGCCTTGAACCTACCTAAATACCAGTGTTTTGGACGAGTTTCTAGTCACTGTAGGCAGGGCTCTGGGAAGGGAACGAGTTTTTTCTAAATCAACAGGGTGCTTTCGTAGCCTGGGTGGGAGCTCCACCTGAGCCGCTCTAGAGCTCAAAGGAAACTTGACGTGAGTCGTTTCCTCAAGGTAAAGCCTTGAATAGCCCCGCTGAAGCCGAAGCGTGGAGCAGTTTCCTGGAGACATGAGTTGCAGTTCGGCTTTCTTTTAACCTTAGTACGCTTATGAAGACACCTAGTAACTCTCGTGGGCACCCTATTCCCTGCAAGAACACCGAGGACCGGCATGCTCGACTGGGAAGCTAAGAAACATCCAGGCCCGGAAACCTTTCCCAGTCACTCTCAATATGCTAAGTGTAGGGCAACACACTGCACGCCTCCTTGGGAGAGCTAGATTTCCTCAGCACTCCAACAGCTCCGGGCCATCGGTTGTCTCACGTCTACATGTCATGCATATCTGCCTCAATGCCCTAGGCTGAGCGGCACTGAGAAACCAATACTGTTTCACATTCCTTCTACAAAGTCATACCTTAAGACCCCATACTTACAGGAGAAAGTTGCCTTGCGTTCCTGCTGTAACCAAAGCACAGTTCTTCCTCTTACACTGCAGGGATTTAGAAGAGGCTAAGCCCCTATAGCGAACCTAGAGCATTCCTTGGGAGAGGCAGTTCGCTACATGCAGAACTCCGTGCCAAGAACACGTTATTCAGGGAAGGGACCAGTGTGTAGCTAGAGTGTATAGTAACTTGGTAGAAATCACAAGGAGGTAGGCTGCGTGTTCACTGGAAACGGAGACCTGATGGCACAAGGCTTGCTTTCCCATTTTGAAAGCTCCATTCATGCCGCCTTGAACCTACCTAAATACCAGTGTTTTGGACAAGTTTCTAGTCACTGTAGGCAGGGCTCTGGGCAGGGAACGAGTTGTTTCTAAATCAACAGGGTGCTTTCATAGCCTGGGTGGGAGCTCCTCCTGAGACGCTCTAGAGCTACAAGGAAACTTGACGTGAGTCCTTTCCTCCAGGTAAAGCCTTGAATAGCCCTGCTGAAGCGGAACGTGGAGCAGTTGCCTTGAGACATTACTTGCAGTTCTCCTTTCTTTTAACGTTAGTACGCTTTGCAAGACACCTAGGATCTCGCTGGGCACCCGATTCCGTGCAAGAACACCGAGTACCGGCAGGCTCCACTGGGTTGCTAAGAAACCTCCAGGCCCGGATACCTTTCCCAGTCACTCTGTGTATGTTAAGTGTAGGGCAACACACTGCACTCTTCCTTGGGAGAGCTACATTTCCTCAGCACTCCAACAGCTCCATGTAATCTGTTCTCTCACGTCCTACATGTCATGCAAATTGCCTCAATGCCCTAGGCTGAGCGGCACGGAGAAATCAAAACTGCTTCGCATTCCTTCCACAAAGTCATACCTTGAGGCCCCACACTTACAGGAGAAACTCGGCTTGCGTTCCTCCTGTAACCAAAGCACAGTTCTTCCTCTTACACGGCAGGGTTTTGGAAGAGCCTAAGCCCCGATAGCGTTACCAAAGCGTTCCTTGGGAGAGGCAGTTCGCTACATGCAGAACTCCGTGCCAAGAAAACATTCTTCAGGGAAGGGACCACTGTGTAGTTTGAGGGAATATTTACTTGGTAGAAACCACAAGGGGGTAGGCTGCGTGTTCACTGGAAACGGGGACCTGATGGCACAAGGCTTGCTTTCCCATTTTCAAAGCTCCATTCATGCCGCCTTGAACCTACCTAAATACCAGTGTTTTGGACGAGTTTCTAGTCACTGTAGGCAGGGCTCTGGGAAGGGAACGAGTTTTTTCTAAATCAACAGGGTGCTTTCGTAGCCTGGGTGGGAGCTCCACCTGAGCCGCTCTAGAGCTCAAAGGAAACTTGACGTGAGTCGTTTCCTCAAGGTAAAGCCTTGAATAGCCCCGCTGAAGCCGAAGCGTGGAGCAGTTTCCTGGAGACATGAGTTGCAGTTCGGCTTTCTTTTAACCTTAGTACGCTTATGAAGACACCTAGTAACTCTCGTGGGCACCCTATTCCCTGCAAGAACACCGAGGACCGGCATGCTCGACTGGGAAGCTAAGAAACATCCAGGCCCGGAAACCTTTCCCAGTCACTCTCAATATGCTAAGTGTAGGGCAACACACTGCACGCCTCCTTGGGAGAGCTAGATTTCCTCAGCACTCCAACAGCTCCGGGCCATCGGTTGTCTCACGTCTACATGTCATGCATATCTGCCTCAATGCCCTAGGCTGAGCGGCACTGAGAAACCAATACTGTTTCACATTCCTTCTACAAAGTCATACCTTAAGACCCCATACTTACAGGAGAAAGTTGCCTTGCGTTCCTGCTGTAACCAAAGCACAGTTCTTCCTCTTACACTGCAGGGATTTAGAAGAGGCTAAGCCCCTATAGCGAACCTAGAGCATTCCTTGGGAGAGGCAGTTCGCTACATGCAGAACTCCGTGCCAAGAACACGTTATTCAGGGAAGGGACCAGTGTGTAGCTAGAGTGTATAGTAACTTGGTAGAAATCACAAGGAGGTAGGCTGCGTGTTCACTGGAAACGGAGACCTGATGGCACAAGGCTTGCTTTCCCATTTTGAAAGCTCCATTCATGCCGCCTTGAACCTACCTAAATACCAGTGTTTTGGACAAGTTTCTAGTCACTGTAGGCAGGGCTCTGGGCAGGGAACGAGTTGTTTCTAAATCAACAGGGTGCTTTCATAGCCTGGGTGGGAGCTCCTCCTGAGACGCTCTAGAGCTACAAGGAAACTTGACGTGAGTCCTTTCCTCCAGGTAAAGCCTTGAATATCCCTGCTGAAGCGGAACGTGGAGCAGTTGCCTTGAGACATTACTTGCAGTTCTCCTTTCTTTTAACGTTAGTACGCTTTGCAAGACACCTAGGATCTCGCTGGGCACCCGATTCCGTGCAAGAACACCGAGTACCGGCAGGCTCCACTGGGTTGCTAAGAAACCTCCAGGCCCGGATACCTTTCCCAGTCACTCTGTGTATGTTAAGTGTAGGGCAACACACTGCACTCTTCCTTGGGAGAGCTACATTTCCTCAGCACTCCAACAGCTCCATGTAATCTGTTCTCTCACGTCCTACATGTCATGCAAATTGCCTCAATGCCCTAGGCTGAGCGGCACGGAGAAATCAAAACTGCTTCGCATTCCTTCCACAAAGTCATACCTTGAGGCCCCACACTTACAGGAGAAACTCGGCTTGCGTTCCTCCTGTAACCAAAGCACAGTTCTTCCTCTTACACGGCAGGGTTTTGGAAGAGCCTAAGCCCCGATAGCGTTACCAAAGCGTTCCTTGGGAGAGGCAGTTCGCTACATGCAGAACTCCGTGCCAAGAAAACATTCTTCAGGGAAGGGACCACTGTGTAGTTTGAGGGAATATTTACTTGGTAGAAACCACAAGGGGGTAGGCTGCGTGTTCACTGGAAACGGGGACCTGATGGCACAAGGCTTGCTTTCCCATTTTCAAAGCTCCATTCATGCCGCCTTGAACCTACCTAAATACCAGTGTTTTGGACGAGTTTCTAGTCACTGTAGGCAGGGCTCTGGGAAGGGAACGAGTTTTTTCTAAATCAACAGGGTGCTTTCGTAGCCTGGGTGGGAGCTCCACCTGAGCCGCTCTAGAGCTCAAAGGAAACTTGACGTGAGTCGTTTCCTCAAGGTAAAGCCTTGAATAGCCCCGCTGAAGCCGAAGCGTGGAGCAGTTTCCTGGAGACATGAGTTGCAGTTCGGCTTTCTTTTAACCTTAGTACGCTTATGAAGACACCTAGTAACTCTCGTGGGCACCCTATTCCCTGCAAGAACACCGAGGACCGGCATGCTCGACTGGGAAGCTAAGAAACATCCAGGCCCGGAAACCTTTCCCAGTCACTCTCAATATGCTAAGTGTAGGGCAACACACTGCACGCCTCCTTGGGAGAGCTAGATTTCCTCAGCACTCCAACAGCTCCGGGCCATCGGTTGTCTCACGTCTACATGTCATGCATATCTGCCTCAATGCCCTAGGCTGAGCGGCACTGAGAAACCAATACTGTTTCACATTCCTTCTACAAAGTCATACCTTAAGACCCCATACTTACAGGAGAAAGTTGCCTTGCGTTCCTGCTGTAACCAAAGCACAGTTCTTCCTCTTACACTGCAGGGATTTAGAAGAGGCTAAGCCCCTATAGCGAACCTAGAGCATTCCTTGGGAGAGGCAGTTCGCTACATGCAGAACTCCGTGCCAAGAACACGTTATTCAGGGAAGGGACCAGTGTGTAGCTAGAGTGTATAGTAACTTGGTAGAAATCACAAGGAGGTAGGCTGCGTGTTCACTGGAAACGGAGACCTGATGGCACAAGGCTTGCTTTCCCATTTTGAAAGCTCCATTCATGCCGCCTTGAACCTACCTAAATACCAGTGTTTTGGACAAGTTTCTAGTCACTGTAGGCAGGGCTCTGGGCAGGGAACGAGTTGTTTCTAAATCAACAGGGTGCTTTCATAGCCTGGGTGGGAGCTCCTCCTGAGACGCTCTAGAGCTACAAGGAAACTTGACGTGAGTCCTTTCCTCCAGGTAAAGCCTTGAATATCCCTGCTGAAGCGGAACGTGGAGCAGTTGCCTTGAGACATTACTTGCAGTTCTCCTTTCTTTTAACGTTAGTACGCTTTGCAAGACACCTAGGATCTCGCTGGGCACCCGATTCCGTGCAAGAACACCGAGTACCGGCAGGCTCCACTGGGTTGCTAAGAAACCTCCAGGCCCGGATACCTTTCCCAGTCACTCTGTGTATGTTAAGTGTAGGGCAACACACTGCACTCTTCCTTGGGAGAGCTACATTTCCTCAGCACTCCAACAGCTCCATGTAATCTGTTCTCTCACGTCCTACATGTCATGCAAATTGCCTCAATGCCCTAGGCTGAGCGGCACTGAGAAATCAAAACTGCTTCGCATTCCTTCCACAAAGTCATACCTTGAGGCCCCACACTTACAGGAGAAACTCGGCTTGCGTTCCTCCTGTAACCAAAGCACAGTTCTTCCTCTTACACGGCAGGGTTTTGGAAGAGCCTAAGCCCCGATAGCGTTACCAAAGCGTTCCTTGGGAGAGGCAGTTCGCTACATGCAGAACTCCGTGCCAAGAAAACATTCTTCAGGGAAGGGACCACTGTGTAGTTTGAGGGAATATTTACTTGGTAGAAACCACAAGGGGGTAGGCTGCGTGTTCACTGGAAACGGGGACCTGATGGCACAAGGCTTGCTTTCCCATTTTGAAAGCTCCATTCATGCCGCCTTGAACCTACCTAAATACCAGTGTTTTGGACGAGTTTCTAGTCACTGTAGGCAGGGCTCTGGGAAGGGAACGAGTTTTTTCTAAATCAACAGGGTGCTTTCGTAGCCTGGGTGGGAGCTCCACCTGAGCCGCTCTAGAGCTCAAAGGAAACTTGACGTGAGTCGTTTCCTCAAGGTAAAGCCTTGAATAGCCCCGCTGAAGCCGAAGCGTGGAGCAGTTTCCTGGAGACATGAGTTGCAGTTCGGCTTTCTTTTAACCTTAGTACGCTTATGAAGACACCTAGTAACTCTCGTGGGCACCCTATTCCCTGCAAGAACACCGAGGACCGGCATGCTCGACTGGGAAGCTAAGAAACATCCAGGCCCGGAAACCTTTCCCAGTCACTCTCAATATGCTAAGTGTAGGGCAACACACTGCACGCCTCCTTGGGAGAGCTAGATTTCCTCAGCACTCCAACAGCTCCGGGCCATCGGTTGTCTCACGTCTACATGTCATGCATATCTGCCTCAATGCCCTAGGCTGAGCGGCACTGAGAAACCAATACTGTTTCACATTCCTTCTACAAAGTCATACCTTAAGACCCCATACTTACAGGAGAAAGTTGCCTTGCGTTCCTGCTGTAACCAAAGCACAGTTCTTCCTCTTACACTGCAGGGATTTAGAAGAGGCTAAGCCCCTATAGCGAACCTAGAGCATTCCTTGGGAGAGGCAGTTCGCTACATGCAGAACTCCGTGCCAAGAACACGTTATTCAGGGAAGGGACCAGTGTGTAGCTAGAGTGTATAGTAACTTGGTAGAAATCACAAGGAGGTAGGCTGCGTGTTCACTGGAAACGGAGACCTGATGGCACAAGGCTTGCTTTCCCATTTTGAAAGCTCCATTCATGCCGCCTTGAACCTACCTAAATACCAGTGTTTTGGACAAGTTTCTAGTCACTGTAGGCAGGGCTCTGGGCAGGGAACGAGTTGTTTCTAAATCAACAGGGTGCTTTCATAGCCTGGGTGGGAGCTCCTCCTGAGACGCTCTAGAGCTACAAGGAAACTTGACGTGAGTCCTTTCCTCCAGGTAAAGCCTTGAATATCCCTGCTGAAGCGGAACGTGGAGCAGTTGCCTTGAGACATTACTTGCAGTTCTCCTTTCTTTTAACGTTAGTACGCTTTGCAAGACACCTAGGATCTCGCTGGGCACCCGATTCCGTGCAAGAACACCGAGTACCGGCAGGCTCCACTGGGTTGCTAAGAAACCTCCAGGCCCGGATACCTTTCCCAGTCACTCTGTGTATGTTAAGTGTAGGGCAACACACTGCACTCTTCCTTGGGAGAGCTACATTTCCTCAGCACTCCAACAGCTCCATGTAATCTGTTCTCTCACGTCCTACATGTCATGCAAATTGCCTCAATGCCCTAGGCTGAGCGGCACGGAGAAATCAAAACTGCTTCGCATTCCTTCCACAAAGTCATACCTTGAGGCCCCACACTTACAGGAGAAACTCGGCTTGCGTTCCTCCTGTAACCAAAGCACAGTTCTTCCTCTTACACGGCAGGGTTTTGGAAGAGCCTAAGCCCCGATAGCGTTACCAAAGCGTTCCTTGGGAGAGGCAGTTCGCTACATGCAGAACTCCGTGCCAAGAAAACATTCTTCAGGGAAGGGACCACTGTGTAGTTTGAGGGAATATTTACTTGGTAGAAACCACAAGGGGGTAGGCTGCGTGTTCACTGGAAACGGGGACCTGATGGCACAAGGCTTGCTTTCCCATTTTGAAAGCTCCATTCATGCCGCCTTGAACCTACCTAAATACCAGTGTTTTGGACGAGTTTCTAGTCACTGTAGGCAGGGCTCTGGGAAGGGAACGAGTTTTTTCTAAATCAACAGGGTGCTTTCGTAGCCTGGGTGGGAGCTCCACCTGAGCCGCTCTAGAGCTCAAAGGAAACTTGACGTGAGTCGTTTCCTCAAGGTAAAGCCTTGAATAGCCCCGCTGAAGCCGAAGCGTGGAGCAGTTTCCTGGAGACATGAGTTGCAGTTCGGCTTTCTTTTAACCTTAGTACGCTTATGAAGACACCTAGTAACTCTCGTGGGCACCCTATTCCCTGCAAGAACACCGAGGACCGGCATGCTCGACTGGGAAGCTAAGAAACATCCAGGCCCGGAAACCTTTCCCAGTCACTCTCAATATGCTAAGTGTAGGGCAACACACTGCACGCCTCCTTGGGAGAGCTAGATTTCCTCAGCACTCCAACAGCTCCGGGCCATCGGTTGTCTCACGTCTACATGTCATGCATATCTGCCTCAATGCCCTAGGCTGAGCGGCACTGAGAAACCAATACTGTTTCACATTCCTTCTACAAAGTCATACCTTAAGACCCCATACTTACAGGAGAAAGTTGCCTTGCGTTCCTGCTGTAACCAAAGCACAGTTCTTCCTCTTACACTGCAGGGATTTAGAAGAGGCTAAGCCCCTATAGCGAACCTAGAGCATTCCTTGGGAGAGGCAGTTCGCTACATGCAGAACTCCGTGCCAAGAACACGTTATTCAGGGAAGGGACCAGTGTGTAGCTAGAGTGTATAGTAACTTGGTAGAAATCACAAGGAGGTAGGCTGCGTGTTCACTGGAAACGGAGACCTGATGGCACAAGGCTTGCTTTCCCATTTTGAAAGCTCCATTCATGCCGCCTTGAACCTACCTAAATACCAGTGTTTTGGACAAGTTTCTAGTCACTGTAGGCAGGGCTCTGGGCAGGGAACGAGTTGTTTCTAAATCAACAGGGTGCTTTCATAGCCTGGGTGGGAGCTCCTCCTGAGACGCTCTAGAGCTACAAGGAAACTTGACGTGAGTCCTTTCCTCCAGGTAAAGCCTTGAATATCCCTGCTGAAGCGGAACGTGGAGCAGTTGCCTTGAGACATTACTTGCAGTTCTCCTTTCTTTTAACGTTAGTACGCTTTGCAAGACACCTAGGATCTCGCTGGGCACCCGATTCCGTGCAAGAACACCGAGTACCGGCAGGCTCCACTGGGTTGCTAAGAAACCTCCAGGCCCGGATACCTTTCCCAGTCACTCTGTGTATGTTAAGTGTAGGGCAACACACTGCACTCTTCCTTGGGAGAGCTACATTTCCTCAGCACTCCAACAGCTCCATGTAATCTGTTCTCTCACGTCCTACATGTCATGCAAATTGCCTCAATGCCCTAGGCTGAGCGGCACGGAGAAATCAAAACTGCTTCGCATTCCTTCCACAAAGTCATACCTTGAGGCCCCACACTTACAGGAGAAACTCGGCTTGCGTTCCTCCTGTAACCAAAGCACAGTTCTTCCTCTTACACGGCAGGGTTTTGGAAGAGCCTAAGCCCCGATAGCGTTACCAAAGCGTTCCTTGGGAGAGGCAGTTCGCTACATGCAGAACTCCGTGCCAAGAAAACATTCTTCAGGGAAGGGACCACTGTGTAGTTTGAGGGAATATTTACTTGGTAGAAACCACAAGGGGGTAGGCTGCGTGTTCACTGGAAACGGGGACCTGATGGCACAAGGCTTGCTTTCCCATTTTGAAAGCTCCATTCATGCCGCCTTGAACCTACCTAAATACCAGTGTTTTGGACGAGTTTCTAGTCACTGTAGGCAGGGCTCTGGGAAGGGAACGAGTTTTTTCTAAATCAACAGGGTGCTTTCGTAGCCTGGGTGGGAGCTCCACCTGAGCCGCTCTAGAGCTCAAAGGAAACTTGACGTGAGTCGTTTCCTCAAGGTAAAGCCTTGAATAGCCCCGCTGAAGCCGAAGCGTGGAGCAGTTTCCTGGAGACATGAGTTGCAGTTCGGCTTTCTTTTAACCTTAGTACGCTTATGAAGACACCTAGTAACTCTCGTGGGCACCCTATTCCCTGCAAGAACACCGAGGACCGGCATGCTCGACTGGGAAGCTAAGAAACATCCAGGCCCGGAAACCTTTCCCAGTCACTCTCAATATGCTAAGTGTAGGGCAACACACTGCACGCCTCCTTGGGAGAGCTAGATTTCCTCAGCACTCCAACAGCTCCGGGCCATCGGTTGTCTCACGTCTACATGTCATGCATATCTGCCTCAATGCCCTAGGCTGAGCGGCACTGAGAAACCAATACTGTTTCACATTCCTTCTACAAAGTCATACCTTAAGACCCCATACTTACAGGAGAAAGTTGCCTTGCGTTCCTGCTGTAACCAAAGCACAGTTCTTCCTCTTACACTGCAGGGATTTAGAAGAGGCTAAGCCCCTATAGCGAACCTAGAGCATTCCTTGGGAGAGGCAGTTCGCTACATGCAGAACTCCGTGCCAAGAACACGTTATTCAGGGAAGGGACCAGTGTGTAGCTAGAGTGTATAGTAACTTGGTAGAAATCACAAGGAGGTAGGCTGCGTGTTCACTGGAAACGGAGACCTGATGGCACAAGGCTTGCTTTCCCATTTTGAAAGCTCCATTCATGCCGCCTTGAACCTACCTAAATACCAGTGTTTTGGACAAGTTTCTAGTCACTGTAGGCAGGGCTCTGGGCAGGGAACGAGTTGTTTCTAAATCAACAGGGTGCTTTCATAGCCTGGGTGGGAGCTCCTCCTGAGACGCTCTAGAGCTACAAGGAAACTTGACGTGAGTCCTTTCCTCCAGGTAAAGCCTTGAATATCCCTGCTGAAGCGGAACGTGGAGCAGTTGCCTTGAGACATTACTTGCAGTTCTCCTTTCTTTTAACGTTAGTACGCTTTGCAAGACACCTAGGATCTCGCTGGGCACCCGATTCCGTGCAAGAACACCGAGTACCGGCAGGCTCCACTGGGTTGCTAAGAAACCTCCAGGCCCGGATACCTTTCCCAGTCACTCTGTGTATGTTAAGTGTAGGGCAACACACTGCACTCTTCCTTGGGAGAGCTACATTTCCTCAGCACTCCAACAGCTCCATGTAATCTGTTCTCTCACGTCCTACATGTCATGCAAATTGCCTCAATGCCCTAGGCTGAGCGGCACGGAGAAATCAAAACTGCTTCGCATTCCTTCCACAAAGTCATACCTTGAGGCCCCACACTTACAGGAGAAACTCGGCTTGCGTTCCTCCTGTAACCAAAGCACAGTTCTTCCTCTTACACGGCAGGGTTTTGGAAGAGCCTAAGCCCCGATAGCGTTACCAAAGCGTTCCTTGGGAGAGGCAGTTCGCTACATGCAGAACTCCGTGCCAAGAAAACATTCTTCAGGGAAGGGACCACTGTGTAGTTTGAGGGAATATTTACTTGGTAGAAACCACAAGGGGGTAGGCTGCGTGTTCACTGGAAACGGGGACCTGATGGCACAAGGCTTGCTTTCCCATTTTGAAAGCTCCATTCATGCCGCCTTGAACCTACCTAAATACCAGTGTTTTGGACGAGTTTCTAGTCACTGTAGGCAGGGCTCTGGGAAGGGAACGAGTTTTTTCTAAATCAACAGGGTGCTTTCGTAGCCTGGGTGGGAGCTCCACCTGAGCCGCTCTAGAGCTCAAAGGAAACTTGACGTGAGTCGTTTCCTCAAGGTAAAGCCTTGAATAGCCCCGCTGAAGCCGAAGCGTGGAGCAGTTTCCTGGAGACATGAGTTGCAGTTCGGCTTTCTTTTAACCTTAGTACGCTTATGAAGACACCTAGTAACTCTCGTGGGCACCCTATTCCCTGCAAGAACACCGAGGACCGGCATGCTCGACTGGGAAGCTAAGAAACATCCAGGCCCGGAAACCTTTCCCAGTCACTCTCAATATGCTAAGTGTAGGGCAACACACTGCACGCCTCCTTGGGAGAGCTAGATTTCCTCAGCACTCCAACAGCTCCGGGCCATCGGTTGTCTCACGTCTACATGTCATGCATATCTGCCTCAATGCCCTAGGCTGAGCGGCACTGAGAAACCAATACTGTTTCACATTCCTTCTACAAAGTCATACCTTAAGACCCCATACTTACAGGAGAAAGTTGCCTTGCGTTCCTGCTGTAACCAAAGCACAGTTCTTCCTCTTACACTGCAGGGATTTAGAAGAGGCTAAGCCCCTATAGCGAACCTAGAGCATTCCTTGGGAGAGGCAGTTCGCTACATGCAGAACTCCGTGCCAAGAACACGTTATTCAGGGAAGGGACCAGTGTGTAGCTAGAGTGTATAGTAACTTGGTAGAAATCACAAGGAGGTAGGCTGCGTGTTCACTGGAAACGGAGACCTGATGGCACAAGGCTTGCTTTCCCATTTTGAAAGCTCCATTCATGCCGCCTTGAACCTACCTAAATACCAGTGTTTTGGACAAGTTTCTAGTCACTGTAGGCAGGGCTCTGGGCAGGGAACGAGTTGTTTCTAAATCAACAGGGTGCTTTCATAGCCTGGGTGGGAGCTCCTCCTGAGACGCTCTAGAGCTACAAGGAAACTTGACGTGAGTCCTTTCCTCCAGGTAAAGCCTTGAATATCCCTGCTGAAGCGGAACGTGGAGCAGTTGCCTTGAGACATTACTTGCAGTTCTCCTTTCTTTTAACGTTAGTACGCTTTGCAAGACACCTAGGATCTCGCTGGGCACCCGATTCCGTGCAAGAACACCGAGTACCGGCAGGCTCCACTGGGTTGCTAAGAAACCTCCAGGCCCGGATACCTTTCCCAGTCACTCTGTGTATGTTAAGTGTAGGGCAACACACTGCACTCTTCCTTGGGAGAGCTACATTTCCTCAGCACTCCAACAGCTCCATGTAATCTGTTCTCTCACGTCCTACATGTCATGCAAATTGCCTCAATGCCCTAGGCTGAGCGGCACGGAGAAATCAAAACTGCTTCGCATTCCTTCCACAAAGTCATACCTTGAGGCCCCACACTTACAGGAGAAACTCGGCTTGCGTTCCTGCTGTAACCAAAGCACAGTTCTTCCTCTTACACGGCAGGGTTTTAGAAGAGCCTAAGCCCCGATAGCGTTACCAAAGCGTTCCTTGGGAGAGGCAGTTCGCTACATGCAGAACTCCGTGCCAAGAAAACATTCTTCAGGGAAGGGACCACTGTGTAGTTTGAGGGAATATTTACTTGGTAGAAACCACAAGGGGGTAGGCTGCGTGTTCACTGGAAACGGGGACCTGATGGCACAAGGCTTGCTTTCCCATTTTGAAAGCTCCATTCATGCCGCCTTGAACCTACCTAAATACCAGTGTTTTGGACGAGTTTCTAGTCACTGTAGGCAGGGCTCTGGGAAGGGAACGAGTTTTTTCTAAATCAACAGGGTGCTTTCGTAGCCTGGGTGGGAGCTCCACCTGAGCCGCTCTAGAGCTCAAAGGAAACTTGACGTGAGTCGTTTCCTCAAGGTAAAGCCTTGAATAGCCCCGCTGAAGCCGAAGCGTGGAGCAGTTTCCTGGAGACATGAGTTGCAGTTCGGCTTTCTTTTAACCTTAGTACGCTTATGAAGACACCTAGTAACTCTCGTGGGCACCCTATTCCCTGCAAGAACACCGAGGACCAGCATGCTCGACTGGGAAGCTAAGAAACATCCAGGCCCGGAAACCTTTCCCAGTCACTCTCAATATGCTAAGTGTAGGGCAACACACTGCACGCCTCCTTGGGAGAGCTAGATTTCCTCAGCACTCCAACAGCTCCGGGCCATCGGTTGTCTCACGTCTACATGTCATGCATATCTGCCTCAATGCCCTAGGCTGAGCGGCACTGAGAAACCAATACTGTTTCACATTCCTTCTACAAAGTCATACCTTAAGACCCCATACTTACAGGAGAAAGTTGCCTTGCGTTCCTGCTGTAACCAAAGCACAGTTCTTCCTCTTACACTGCAGGGATTTAGAAGAGGCTAAGCCCCTATAGCGAACCTAGAGCATTCCTTGGGAGAGGCAGTTCGCTACATGCAGAACTCCGTGCCAAGAACACGTTATTCAGGGAAGGGACCAGTGTGTAGCTAGAGTGTATAGTAACTTGGTAGAAATCACAAGGAGGTAGGCTGCGTGTTCACTGGAAACGGAGACCTGATGGCACAAGGCTTGCTTTCCCATTTTGAAAGCTCCATTCATGCCGCCTTGAACCTACCTAAATACCAGTGTTTTGGACAAGTTTCTAGTCACTGTAGGCAGGGCTCTGGGCAGGGAACGAGTTGTTTCTAAATCAACAGGGTGCTTTCATAGCCTGGGTGGGAGCTCCTCCTGAGACGCTCTAGAGCTACAAGGAAACTTGACGTGAGTCCTTTCCTCCAGGTAAAGCCTTGAATATCCCTGCTGAAGCGGAACGTGGAGCAGTTGCCTTGAGACATTACTTGCAGTTCTCCTTTCTTTTAACGTTAGTACGCTTTGCAAGACACCTAGGATCTCGCTGGGCACCCGATTCCGTGCAAGAACACCGAGTACCGGCAGGCTCCACTGGGTTGCTAAGAAACCTCCAGGCCCGGATACCTTTCCCAGTCACTCTGTGTATGTTAAGTGTAGGGCAACACACTGCACTCTTCCTTGGGAGAGCTACATTTCCTCAGCACTCCAACAGCTCCATGTAATCTGTTCTCTCACGTCCTACATGTCATGCAAATTGCCTCAATGCCCTAGGCTGAGCGGCACGGAGAAATCAAAACTGCTTCGCATTCCTTCCACAAAGTCATACCTTGAGGCCCCACACTTACAGGAGAAACTCGGCTTGCGTTCCTCCTGTAACCAAAGCACAGTTCTTCCTCTTACACGGCAGGGTTTTGGAAGAGCCTAAGCCCCGATAGCGTTACCAAAGCGTTCCTTGGGAGAGGCAGTTCGCTACATGCAGAACTCCGTGCCAAGAAAACATTCTTCAGGGAAGGGACCACTGTGTAGTTTGAGGGAATATTTACTTGGTAGAAACCACAAGGGGGTAGGCTGCGTGTTCACTGGAAACGGGGACCTGATGGCACAAGGCTTGCTTTCCCATTTTGAAAGCTCCATTCATGCCGCCTTGAACCTACCTAAATACCAGTGTTTTGGACGAGTTTCTAGTCACTGTAGGCAGGGCTCTGGGAAGGGAACGAGTTTTTTCTAAATCAACAGGGTGCTTTCGTAGCCTGGGTGGGAGCTCCACCTGAGCCGCTCTAGAGCTCAAAGGAAACTTGACGTGAGTCGTTTCCTCAAGGTAAAGCCTTGAATAGCCCCGCTGAAGCCGAAGCGTGGAGCAGTTTCCTGGAGACATGAGTTGCAGTTCGGCTTTCTTTTAACCTTAGTACGCTTATGAAGACACCTAGTAACTCTCGTGGGCACCCTATTCCCTGCAAGAACACCGAGGACCGGCATGCTCGACTGGGAAGCTAAGAAACATCCAGGCCCGGAAACCTTTCCCAGTCACTCTCAATATGCTAAGTGTAGGGCAACACACTGCACGCCTCCTTGGGAGAGCTAGATTTCCTCAGCACTCCAACAGCTCCGGGCCATCGGTTGTCTCACGTCTACATGTCATGCATATCTGCCTCAATGCCCTAGGCTGAGCGGCACTGAGAAACCAATACTGTTTCACATTCCTTCTACAAAGTCATACCTTAAGACCCCATACTTACAGGAGAAAGTTGCCTTGCGTTCCTGCTGTAACCAAAGCACAGTTCTTCCTCTTACACTGCAGGGATTTAGAAGAGGCTAAGCCCCTATAGCGAACCTAGAGCATTCCTTGGGAGAGGCAGTTCGCTACATGCAGAACTCCGTGCCAAGAACACGTTATTCAGGGAAGGGACCAGTGTGTAGCTAGAGTGTATAGTAACTTGGTAGAAATCACAAGGAGGTAGGCTGCGTGTTCACTGGAAACGGAGACCTGATGGCACAAGGCTTGCTTTCCCATTTTGAAAGCTCCATTCATGCCGCCTTGAACCTACCTAAATACCAGTGTTTTGGACAAGTTTCTAGTCACTGTAGGCAGGGCTCTGGGCAGGGAACGAGTTGTTTCTAAATCAACAGGGTGCTTTCATAGCCTGGGTGGGAGCTCCTCCTGAGACGCTCTAGAGCTACAAGGAAACTTGACGTGAGTCCTTTCCTCCAGGTAAAGCCTTGAATATCCCTGCTGAAGCGGAACGTGGAGCAGTTGCCTTGAGACATTACTTGCAGTTCTCCTTTCTTTTAACGTTAGTACGCTTTGCAAGACACCTAGGATCTCGCTGGGCACCCGATTCCGTGCAAGAACACCGAGTACCGGCAGGCTCCACTGGGTTGCTAAGAAACCTCCAGGCCCGGATACCTTTCCCAGTCACTCTGTGTATGTTAAGTGTAGGGCAACACACTGCACTCTTCCTTGGGAGAGCTACATTTCCTCAGCACTCCAACAGCTCCATGTAATCTGTTCTCTCACGTCCTACATGTCATGCAAATTGCCTCAATGCCCTAGGCTGAGCGGCACGGAGAAATCAAAACTGCTTCGCATTCCTTCCACAAAGTCATACCTTGAGGCCCCACACTTACAGGAGAAACTCGGCTTGCGTTCCTCCTGTAACCAAAGCACAGTTCTTCCTCTTACACGGCAGGGTTTTGGAAGAGCCTAAGCCCCGATAGCGTTACCAAAGCGTTCCTTGGGAGAGGCAGTTCGCTACATGCAGAACTCCGTGCCAAGAAAACATTCTTCAGGGAAGGGACCACTGTGTAGTTTGAGGGAATATTTACTTGGTAGAAACCACAAGGGGGTAGGCTGCGTGTTCACTGGAAACGGGGACCTGATGGCACAAGGCTTGCTTTCCCATTTTGAAAGCTCCATTCATGCCGCCTTGAACCTACCTAAATACCAGTGTTTTGGACAAGTTTCTAGTCACTGTAGGCAGGGCTCTGGGCAGGGAACGAGTTGTTTCTAAATCAACAGGGTGCTTTCATAGCCTGGGTGGGAGCTCCTCCTGAGACGCTCTAGAGCTACAAGGAAACTTGACGTGAGTCCTTTCCTCCAGGTAAAGCCTTGAATATCCCTGCTGAAGCGGAACGTGGAGCAGTTGCCTTGAGACATTACTTGCAGTTCTCCTTTCTTTTAACGTTAGTACGCTTTGCAAGACACCTAGGATCTCGCTGGGCACCCGATTCCGTGCAAGAACACCGAGTACCGGCAGGCTCCACTGGGTTGCTAAGAAACCTCCAGGCCCGGATACCTTTCCCAGTCACTCTGTGTATGTTAAGTGTAGGGCAACACACTGCACTCTTCCTTGGGAGAGCTACATTTCCTCAGCACTCCAACAGCTCCATGTAATCTGTTCTCTCACGTCCTACATGTCATGCAAATTGCCTCAATGCCCTAGGCTGAGCGGCACGGAGAAATCAAAACTGCTTCGCATTCCTTCCACAAAGTCATACCTTGAGGCCCCACACTTACAGGAGAAACTCGGCTTGCGTTCCTCCTGTAACCAAAGCACAGTTCTTCCTCTTACACGGCAGGGTTTTGGAAGAGCCTAAGCCCCGATAGCGTTACCAAAGCGTTCCTTGGGAGAGGCAGTTCGCTACATGCAGAACTCCGTGCCAAGAAAACATTCTTCAGGGAAGGGACCACTGTGTAGTTTGAGGGAATATTTACTTGGTAGAAACCACAAGGGGGTAGGCTGCGTGTTCACTGGAAACGGGGACCTGATGGCACAAGGCTTGCTTTCCCATTTTGAAAGCTCCATTCATGCCGCCTTGAACCTACCTAAATACCAGTGTTTTGGACGAGTTTCTAGTCACTGTAGGCAGGGCTCTGGGCAGGGAACGAGTTTTTTCTAAATCAACAGGGTGCTTTCGTAGCCTGGGTGGGAGCTCCACCTGAGCCGCTCTAGAGCTCAAAGGAAACTTGACGTGAGTCGTTTCCTCAAGGTAAAGCCTTGAATAGCCCCGCTGAAGCCGAAGCGTGGAGCAGTTTCCTGGAGACATGAGTTGCAGTTCGGCTTTCTTTTAACCTTAGTACGCTTATGAAGACACCTAGTAACTCTCGTGGGCACCCTATTCCCTGCAAGAACACCGAGGACCGGCATGCTCGACTGGGAAGCTAAGAAACATCCAGGCCCGGAAACCTTTCCCAGTCACTCTCAATATGCTAAGTGTAGGGCAACACACTGCACGCCTCCTTGGGAGAGCTAGATTTCCTCAGCACTCCAACAGCTCCGGGCCATCGGTTGTCTCACGTCCTACATGTCATGCATATCTGCCTCAATGCCCTAGGCTGAGCGGCACTGAGAAACCAATACTGTTTCACATTCCTTCTACAAAGTCATACCTTAAGACCCCATACTTACAGGAGAAAGTTGCCTTGCGTTCCTGCTGTAACCAAAGCACAGTTCTTCCTCTTACACTGCAGGGATTTAGAAGAGGCTAAGCCCCTATAGCGAACCTAGAGCATTCCTTGGGAGAGGCAGTTCGCTACATGCAGAACTCCGTGCCAAGAACACGTTATTCAGGGAAGGGACCAGTGTGTAGCTAGAGTGTATAGTAACTTGGTAGAAATCACAAGGAGGTAGGCTGCGTGTTCACTGGAAACGGAGACCTGATGGCACAAGGCTTGCTTTCCCATTTTGAAAGCTCCATTCATGCCGCCTTGAACCTACCTAAATACCAGTGTTTTGGACAAGTTTCTAGTCACTGTAGGCAGGGCTCTGGGCAGGGAACGAGTTGTTTCTAAATCAACAGGGTGCTTTCATAGCCTGGGTGGGAGCTCCTCCTGAGACGCTCTAGAGCTACAAGGAAACTTGACGTGAGTCCTTTCCTCCAGGTAAAGCCTTGAATATCCCTGCTGAAGCGGAACGTGGAGCAGTTGCCTTGAGACATTACTTGCAGTTCTCCTTTCTTTTAACGTTAGTACGCTTTGCAAGACACCTAGGATCTCGCTGGGCACCCGATTCCGTGCAAGAACACCGAGTACCGGCAGGCTCCACTGGGTTGCTAAGAAACCTCCAGGCCCGGATACCTTTCCCAGTCACTCTGTGTATGTTAAGTGTAGGGCAACACACTGCACTCTTCCTTGGGAGAGCTACATTTCCTCAGCACTCCAACAGCTCCATGTAATCTGTTCTCTCACGTCCTACATGTCATGCAAATTGCCTCAATGCCCTAGGCTGAGCGGCACGGAGAAATCAAAACTGCTTCGCATTCCTTCCACAAAGTCATACCTTGAGGCCCCACACTTACAGGAGAAACTCGGCTTGCGTTCCTCCTGTAACCAAAGCACAGTTCTTCCTCTTACACGGCAGGGTTTTGGAAGAGCCTAAGCCCCGATAGCGTTACCAAAGCGTTCCTTGGGAGAGGCAGTTCGCTACATGCAGAACTCCGTGCCAAGAAAACATTCTTCAGGGAAGGGACCATTGTGTAGTTTGAGGGAATATTTACTTGGTAGAAACCACAAGGGGGTAGGCTGCGTGTTCACTGGAAACGGGGACCTGATGGCACAAGGCTTGCTTTCCCATTTTGAAAGCTCCATTCATGCCGCCTTGAACCTACCTAAATACCAGTGTTTTGGACGAGTTTCTAGTCACTGTAGGCAGGGCTCTGGGCAGGGAACGAGTTTTTTCTAAATCAACAGGGTGCTTTCGTAGCCTGGGTGGGAGCTCCACCTGAGCCGCTCTAGAGCTCAAAGGAAACTTGACGTGAGTCGTTTCCTCAAGGTAAAGCCTTGAATAGCCCCGCTGAAGCCGAAGCGTGGAGCAGTTTCCTGGAGACATGAGTTGCAGTTCGGCTTTCTTTTAACCTTAGTACGCTTATGAAGACACCTAGTAACTCTCGTGGGCACCCTATTCCCTGCAAGAACACCGAGGACCGGCATGCTCGACTGGGAAGCTAAGAAACATCCAGGCCCGGAAACCTTTCCCAGTCACTCTCAATATGCTAAGTGTAGGGCAACACACTGCACGCCTCCTTGGGAGAGCTAGATTTCCTCAGCACTCCAACAGCTCCGGGCCATCGGTTGTCTCACGTCTACATGTCATGCATATCTGCCTCAATGCCCTAGGCTGAGCGGCACTGAGAAACCAATACTGTTTCACATTCCTTCTACAAAGTCATACCTTAAGACCCCATACTTACAGGAGAAAGTTGCCTTGCGTTCCTGCTGTAACCAAAGCACAGTTCTTCCTCTTACACTGCAGGGATTTAGAAGAGGCTAAGCCCCTATAGCGAACCTAGAGCATTCCTTGGGAGAGGCAGTTCGCTACATGCAGAACTCCGTGCCAAGAACACGTTATTCAGGGAAGGGACCAGTGTGTAGCTAGAGTGTATAGTAACTTGGTAGAAATCACAAGGAGGTAGGCTGCGTGTTCACTGGAAACGGAGACCTGATGGCACAAGGCTTGCTTTCCCATTTTGAAAGCTCCATTCATGCCGCCTTGAACCTACCTAAATACCAGTGTTTTGGACAAGTTTCTAGTCACTGTAGGCAGGGCTCTGGGCAGGGAACGAGTTGTTTCTAAATCAACAGGGTGCTTTCATAGCCTGGGTGGGAGCTCCTCCTGAGACGCTCTAGAGCTACAAGGAAACTTGACGTGAGTCCTTTCCTCCAGGTAAAGCCTTGAATATCCCTGCTGAAGCGGAACGTGGAGCAGTTGCCTTGAGACATTACTTGCAGTTCTCCTTTCTTTTAACGTTAGTACGCTTTGCAAGACACCTAGGATCTCGCTGGGCACCCGATTCCGTGCAAGAACACCGAGTACCGGCAGGCTCCACTGGGTTGCTAAGAAACCTCCAGGCCCGGATACCTTTCCCAGTCACTCTGTGTATGTTAAGTGTAGGGCAACACACTGCACTCTTCCTTGGGAGAGCTACATTTCCTCAGCACTCCAACAGCTCCATGTAATCTGTTCTCTCACGTCCTACATGTCATGCAAATTGCCTCAATGCCCTAGGCTGAGCGGCACGGAGAAATCAAAACTGCTTCGCATTCCTTCCACAAAGTCATACCTTGAGGCCCCACACTTACAGGAGAAACTCGGCTTGCGTTCCTCCTGTAACCAAAGCACAGTTCTTCCTCTTACACGGCAGGGTTTTGGAAGAGCCTAAGCCCCGATAGCGTTACCAAAGCGTTCCTTGGGAGAGGCAGTTCGCTACATGCAGAACTCCGTGCCAAGAAAACATTCTTCAGGGAAGGGACCATTGTGTAGTTTGAGGGAATATTTACTTGGTAGAAACCACAAGGGGGTAGGCTGCGTGTTCACTGGAAACGGGGACCTGATGGCACAAGGCTTGCTTTCCCATTTTGAAAGCTCCATTCATGCCGCCTTGAACCTACCTAAATACCAGTGTTTTGGACGAGTTTCTAGTCACTGTAGGCAGGGCTCTGGGCAGGGAACGAGTTTTTTCTAAATCAACAGGGTGCTTTCGTAGCCTGGGTGGGAGCTCCACCTGAGCCGCTCTAGAGCTCAAAGGAAACTTGACGTGAGTCGTTTCCTCAAGGTAAAGCCTTGAATAGCCCCGCTGAAGCCGAAGCGTGGAGCAGTTTCCTGGAGACATGAGTTGCAGTTCGGCTTTCTTTTAACCTTAGTACGCTTATGAAGACACCTAGTAACTCTCGTGGGCACCCTATTCCCTGCAAGAACACCGAGGACCGGCATGCTCGACTGGGAAGCTAAGAAACATCCAGGCCCGGAAACCTTTCCCAGTCACTCTCAATATGCTAAGTGTAGGGCAACACACTGCACGCCTCCTTGGGAGAGCTAGATTTCCTCAGCACTCCAACAGCTCCGGGCCATCGGTTGTCTCACGTCTACATGTCATGCATATCTGCCTCAAAGCCCCAGGCTGAGCGGCACTGAGAAACCAATACTGTTTCACATTCCTTCTACAAAGTCATACCTTAAGACCCCATACTTACAGGAGAAAGTTGCCTTGCGTTCCTGCTGTAACCAAAGCACAGTTCTTCCTCTTACACTGCAGGGATTTAGAAGAGGCTAAGCCCCTATAGCGAACCTAGAGCATTCCTTGGGAGAGGCAGTTCGCTACATGCAGAACTCCGTGCCAAGAACACGTTATTCAGGGAAGGGACCAGTGTGTAGCTAGAGTGTATAGTAACTTGGTAGAAATCACAAGGAGGTAGGCTGCGTGTTCACTGGAAACGGAGACCTGATGGCACAAGGCTTGCTTTCCCATTTTGAAAGCTCCATTCATGCCGCCTTGAACCTACCTAAATACCAGTGTTTTGGACAAGTTTCTAGTCACTGTAGGCAGGGCTCTGGGCAGGGAACGAGTTGTTTCTAAATCAACAGGGTGCTTTCATAGCCTGGGTGGGAGCTCCTCCTGAGACGCTCTAGAGCTACAAGGAAACTTGACGTGAGTCCTTTCCTCCAGGTAAAGCCTTGAATAGCCCTGCTGAAGCGGAACGTGGAGCAGTTGCCTTGAGACATTACTTGCAGTTCTCCTTTCTTTTAACGTTAGTACGCTTTGCAAGACACCTAGGATCTCGCTGGGCACCCGATTCCGTGCAAGAACACCGAGTACCGGCAGGCTCCACTGGGTTGCTAAGAAACCTCCAGGCCCGGATACCTTTCCCAGTCACTCTGTGTATGTTAAGTGTAGGGCAACACACTGCACTCTTCCTTGGGAGAGCTACATTTCCTCAGCACTCCAACAGCTCCATGTAATCTGTTCTCTCACGTCCTACATGTCATGCAAATTGCCTCAATGCCCTAGGCTGAGCGGCACGGAGAAATCAAAACTGCTTCGCATTCCTTCCACAAAGTCATACCTTGAGGCCCCACACTTACAGGAGAAACTCGGCTTGCGTTCCTCCTGTAACCAAAGCACAGTTCTTCCTCTTACACGGCAGGGTTTTGGAAGAGCCTAAGCCCCGATAGCGTTACCAAAGCGTTCCTTGGGAGAGGCAGTTCGCTACATGCAGAACTCCGTGCCAAGAAAACATTCTTCAGGGAAGGGACCACTGTGTAGTTTGAGGGAATATTTACTTGGTAGAAACCACAAGGGGGTAGGCTGCGTGTTCACTGGAAACGGGGACCTGATGGCACAAGGCTTGCTTTCCCATTTTCAAAGCTCCATTCATGCCGCCTTGAACCTACCTAAATACCAGTGTTTTGGACGAGTTTCTAGTCACTGTAGGCAGGGCTCTGGGAAGGGAACGAGTTTTTTCTAAATCAACAGGGTGCTTTCGTAGCCTGGGTGGGAGCTCCACCTGAGCCGCTCTAGAGCTCAAAGGAAACTTGACGTGAGTCGTTTCCTCAAGGTAAAGCCTTGAATAGCCCCGCTGAAGCCGAAGCGTGGAGCAGTTTCCTGGAGACATGAGTTGCAGTTCGGCTTTCTTTTAACCTTAGTACGCTTATGAAGACACCTAGTAACTCTCGTGGGCACCCTATTCCCTGCAAGAACACCGAGGACCGGCATGCTCGACTGGGAAGCTAAGAAACATCCAGGCCCGGAAACCTTTCCCAGTCACTCTCAATATGCTAAGTGTAGGGCAACACACTGCACGCCTCCTTGGGAGAGCTAGATTTCCTCAGCACTCCAACAGCTCCGGGCCATCGGTTGTCTCACGTCTACATGTCATGCATATCTGCCTCAAAGCCCTAGGCTGAGCGGCACTGAGAAACCAATACTGTTTCACATTCCTTCTACAAAGTCATACCTTAAGACCCCATACTTACAGGAGAAAGTTGCCTTGCGTTCCTGCTGTAACCAAAGCACAGTTCTTCCTCTTACACTGCAGGGATTTAGAAGAGGCTAAGCCCCTATAGCGAACCTAGAGCATTCCTTGGGAGAGGCAGTTCGCTACATGCAGAACTCCGTGCCAAGAACACGTTATTCAGGGAAGGGACCAGTGTGTAGCTAGAGTGTATAGTAACTTGGTAGAAATCACAAGGAGGTAGGCTGCGTGTTCACTGGAAACGGAGACCTGATGGCACAAGGCTTGCTTTCCCATTTTGAAAGCTCCATTCATGCCGCCTTGAACCTACCTAAATACCAGTGCTTTGGACAAGTTTCTAGTCACTGTAGGCAGGGCTCTGGGCAGGGAACGAGTTGTTTCTAAATCAACAGGGTGCTTTCATAGCCTGGGTGGGAGCTCCTCCTGAGACGCTCTAGAGCTACAAGGAAACTTGACGTGAGTCCTTTCCTCCAGGTAAAGCCTTGAATATCCCTGCTGAAGCGGAACGTGGAGCAGTTGCCTTGAGACATTACTTGCAGTTCTCCTTTCTTTTAACGTTAGTACGCTTTGCAAGACACCTAGGATCTCGCTGGGCACCCGATTCCGTGCAAGAACACCGAGTACCGGCAGGCTCCACTGGGTTGCTAAGAAACCTCCAGGCCCGGATACCTTTCCCAGTCACTCTGTGTATGTTAAGTGTAGGGCAACACACTGCACTCTTCCTTGGGAGAGCTACATTTCCTCAGCACTCCAACAGCTCCATGTAATCTGTTCTCTCACGTCCTACATGTCATGCAAATTGCCTCAATGCCCTAGGCTGAGCGGCACGGAGAAATCAAAACTGCTTCGCATTCCTTCCACAAAGTCATACCTTGAGGCCCCACACTTACAGGAGAAACTCGGCTTGCGTTCCTCCTGTAACCAAAGCACAGTTCTTCCTCTTACACGGCAGGGTTTTAGAAGAGCCTAAGCCCCGATAGCGTTACCAAAGCGTTCCTTGGGAGAGGCAGTTCGCTACATGCAGAACTCCGTGCCAAGAAAACATTCTTCAGGGAAGGGACCACTGTGTAGTTTGAGGGAATATTTACTTGGTAGAAACCACAAGGGGGTAGGCTGCGTGTTCACTGGAAACGGGGACCTGATGGCACAAGGCTTGCTTTCCCATTTTGAAAGCTCCATTCATGCCGCCTTGAACCTACCTAAATACCAGTGTTTTGGACGAGTTTCTAGTCACTGTAGGCAGGGCTCTGGGAAGGGAACGAGTTTTTTCTAAATCAACAGGGTGCTTTCGTAGCCTGGGTGGGAGCTCCACCTGAGCCGCTCTAGAGCTCAAAGGAAACTTGACGTGAGTCGTTTCCTCAAGGTAAAGCCTTGAATAGCCCCGCTGAAGCCGAAGCGTGGAGCAGTTTCCTGGAGACATGAGTTGCAGTTCGGCTTTCTTTTAACCTTAGTACGCTTATGAAGACACCTAGTAACTCTCGTGGGCACCCTATTCCCTGCAAGAACACCGAGGACCGGCATGCTCGACTGGGAAGCTAAGAAACATCCAGGCCCGGAAACCTTTCCCAGTCACTCTCAATATGCTAAGTGTAGGGCAACACACTGCACGCCTCCTTGGGAGAGCTAGATTTCCTCAGCACTCCAACAGCTCCGGGCCATCGGTTGTCTCACGTCTACATGTCATGCATATCTGCCTCAATGCCCTAGGCTGAGCGGCACTGAGAAACCAATACTGTTTCACATTCCTTCTACAAAGTCATACCTTAAGACCCCATACTTACAGGAGAAAGTTGCCTTGCGTTCCTGCTGTAACCAAAGCACAGTTCTTCCTCTTACACTGCAGGGATTTAGAAGAGGCTAAGCCCCTATAGCGAACCTAGAGCATTCCTTGGGAGAGGCAGTTCGCTACATGCAGAACTCCGTGCCAAGAAAACATTCTTCAGGGAAGGGACCACTGTGTAGTTTGAGGGAATATTTACTTGGTAGAAACCACAAGGGGGTAGGCTGCGTGTTCACTGGAAACGGGGACCTGATGGCACAAGGCTTGCTTTCCCATTTTGAAAGCTCCATTCATGCCGCCTTGAACCTACCTAAATACCAGTGTTTTGGACGAGTTTCTAGTCACTGTAGGCAGGGCTCTGGGAAGGGAACGAGTTTTTTCTAAATCAACAGGGTGCTTTCGTAGCCTGGGTGGGAGCTCCACCTGAGCCGCTCTAGAGCTCAAAGGAAACTTGACGTGAGTCGTTTCCTCAAGGTAAAGCCTTGAATAGCCCCGCTGAAGCCGAAGCGTGGAGCAGTTTCCTGGAGACATGAGTTGCAGTTCGGCTTTCTTTTAACCTTAGTACGCTTATGAAGACACCTAGTAACTCTCGTGGGCACCCTATTCCCTGCAAGAACACCGAGGACCGGCATGCTCGACTGGGAAGCTAAGAAACATCCAGGCCCGGAAACCTTTCCCAGTCACTCTCAATATGCTAAGTGTAGGGCAACACACTGCACGCCTCCTTGGGAGAGCTAGATTTCCTCAGCACTCCAACAGCTCCGGGCCATCGGTTGTCTCACGTCTACATGTCATGCATATCTGCCTCAATGCCCTAGGCTGAGCGGCACTGAGAAACCAATACTGTTTCACATTCCTTCTACAAAGTCATACCTTAAGACCCCATACTTACAGGAGAAAGTTGCCTTGCGTTCCTGCTGTAACCAAAGCACAGTTCTTCCTCTTACACTGCAGGGATTTAGAAGAGGCTAAGCCCCTATAGCGAACCTAGAGCATTCCTTGGGAGAGGCAGTTCGCTACATGCAGAACTCCGTGCCAAGAACACGTTATTCAGGGAAGGGACCAGTGTGTAGCTAGAGTGTATAGTAACTTGGTAGAAATCACAAGGAGGTAGGCTGCGTGTTCACTGGAAACGGAGACCTGATGGCACAAGGCTTGCTTTCCCATTTTGAAAGCTCCATTCATGCCGCCTTGAACCTACCTAAATACCAGTGTTTTGGACAAGTTTCTAGTCACTGTAGGCAGGGCTCTGGGCAGGGAACGAGTTGTTTCTAAATCAACAGGGTGCTTTCATAGCCTGGGTGGGAGCTCCTCCTGAGACGCTCTAGAGCTACAAGGAAACTTGACGTGAGTCCTTTCCTCCAGGTAAAGCCTTGAATAGCCCTGCTGAAGCGGAACGTGGAGCAGTTGCCTTGAGACATTACTTGCAGTTCTCCTTTCTTTTAACGTTAGTACGCTTTGCAAGACACCTAGGATCTCGCTGGGCACCCGATTCCGTGCAAGAACACCGAGTACCGGCAGGCTCCACTGGGTTGCTAAGAAACCTCCAGGCCCGGATACCTTTCCCAGTCACTCTGTGTATGTTAAGTGTAGGGCAACACACTGCACTCTTCCTTGGGAGAGCTACATTTCCTCAGCACTCCAACAGCTCCATGTAATCTGTTCTCTCACGTCCTACATGTCATGCAAATTGCCTCAATGCCCTAGGCTGAGCGGCACGGAGAAATCAAAACTGCTTCGCATTCCTTCCACAAAGTCATACCTTGAGGCCCCACACTTACAGGAGAAACTCGGCTTGCGTTCCTGCTGTAACCAAAGCACAGTTCTTCCTCTTACACGGCAGGGTTTTGGAAGAGCCTAAGCCCCGATAGCGTTACCAAAGCGTTCCTTGGGAGAGGCAGTTCGCTACATGCAGAACTCCGTGCCAAGAAAACATTCTTCAGGGAAGGGACCACTGTGTAGTTTGAGGGAATATTTACTTGGTAGAAACCACAAGGGGGTAGGCTGCGTGTTCACTGGAAACGGGGACCTGATGGCACAAGGCTTGCTTTCCCATTTTGAAAGCTCCATTCATGCCGCCTTGAACCTACCTAAATACCAGTGTTTTGGACGAGTTTCTAGTCACTGTAGGCAGGGCTCTGGGAAGGGAACGAGTTTTTTCTAAATCAACAGGGTGCTTTCGTAGCCTGGGTGGGAGCTCCACCTGAGCCGCTCTAGAGCTCAAAGGAAACTTGACGTGAGTCTTTTCCTCAAGGTAAAGCCTTGAATAGCCCCGCTGAAGCCGAAGCGTGGAGCAGTTTCCTGGAGACATGAGTTGCAGTTCGGCTTTCTTTTAACCTTAGTACGCTTATGAAGACACCTAGTAACTCTCGTGGGCACCCTATTCCCTGCAAGAACACCGAGGACCGGCATGCTCGACTGGGAAGCTAAGAAACATCCAGGCCCGGAAACCTTTCCCAGTCACTCTCAATATGCTAAGTGTAGGGCAACACACTGCACGCCTCCTTGGGAGAGCTAGATTTCCTCAGCACTCCAACAGCTCCGGGCCATCGGTTGTCTCACGTCTACATGTCATGCATATCTGCCTCAAAGCCCCAGGCTGAGCGGCACTGAGAAACCAATACTGTTTCACATTCCTTCTACAAAGTCATACCTTAAGACCCCATACTTACAGGAGAAAGTTGCCTTGCGTTCCTGCTGTAACCAAAGCACAGTTCTTCCTCTTACACTGCAGGGATTTAGAAGAGGCTAAGCCCCTATAGCGAACCTAGAGCATTCCTTGGGAGAGGCAGTTCGCTACATGCAGAACTCCGTGCCAAGAACACGTTATTCAGGGAAGGGACCAGTGTGTAGCTAGAGTGTATAGTAACTTGGTAGAAATCACAAGGAGGTAGGCTGCGTGTTCACTGGAAACGGAGACCTGATGGCACAAGGCTTGCTTTCCCATTTTGAAAGCTCCATTCATGCCGCCTTGAACCTACCTAAATACCAGTGTTTTGGACAAGTTTCTAGTCACTGTAGGCAGGGCTCTGGGCAGGGAACGAGTTGTTTCTAAATCAACAGGGTGCTTTCATAGCCTGGGTGGGAGCTCCTCCTGAGACGCTCTAGAGCTACAAGGAAACTTGACGTGAGTCCTTTCCTCCAGGTAAAGCCTTGAATAGCCCTGCTGAAGCGGAACGTGGAGCAGTTGCCTTGAGACATTACTTGCAGTTCTCCTTTCTTTTAACGTTAGTACGCTTTGCAAGACACCTAGGATCTCGCTGGGCACCCGATTCCGTGCAAGAACACCGAGTACCGGCAGGCTCCACTGGGTTGCTAAGAAACCTCCAGGCCCGGATACCTTTCCCAGTCACTCTGTGTATGTTAAGTGTAGGGCAACACACTGCACTCTTCCTTGGGAGAGCTACATTTCCTCAGCACTCCAACAGCTCCATGTAATCTGTTCTCTCACGTCCTACATGTCATGCAAATTGCCTCAATGCCCTAGGCTGAGCGGCACTGAGAAATCAAAACTGCTTCGCATTCCTTCCACAAAGTCATACCTTGAGGCCCCACACTTACAGGAGAAACTCGGCTTGCGTTCCTCCTGTAACCAAAGCACAGTTCTTCCTCTTACACGGCAGGGTTTTGGAAGAGCCTAAGCCCCGATAGCGTTACCAAAGCGTTCCTTGGGAGAGGCAGTTCGCTACATGCAGAACTCCGTGCCAAGAAAACATTCTTCAGGGAAGGGACCACTGTGTAGTTTGAGGGAATATTTACTTGGTAGAAACCACAAGGGGGTAGGCTGCGTGTTCACTGGAAACGGGGACCTGATGGCACAAGGCTTGCTTTCCCATTTTCAAAGCTCCATTCATGCCGCCTTGAACCTACCTAAATACCAGTGTTTTGGACGAGTTTCTAGTCACTGTAGGCAGGGCTCTGGGAAGGGAACGAGTTTTTTCTAAATCAACAGGGTGCTTTCGTAGCCTGGGTGGGAGCTCCACCTGAGCCGCTCTAGAGCTCAAAGGAAACTTGACGTGAGTCGTTTCCTCAAGGTAAAGCCTTGAATAGCCCCGCTGAAGCCGAAGCGTGGAGCAGTTTCCTGGAGACATGAGTTGCAGTTCGGCTTTCTTTTAACCTTAGTACGCTTATGAAGACACCTAGTAACTCTCGTGGGCACCCTATTCCCTGCAAGAACACCGAGGACCGGCATGCTCGACTGGGAAGCTAAGAAACATCCAGGCCCGGAAACCTTTCCCAGTCACTCTCAATATGCTAAGTGTAGGGCAACACACTGCACGCCTCCTTGGGAGAGCTAGATTTCCTCAGCACTCCAACAGCTCCGGGCCATCGGTTGTCTCACGTCTACATGTCATGCATATCTGCCTCAAAGCCCTAGGCTGAGCGGCACTGAGAAACCAATACTGTTTCACATTCCTTCTACAAAGTCATACCTTAAGACCCCATACTTACAGGAGAAAGTTGCCTTGCGTTCCTGCTGTAACCAAAGCACAGTTCTTCCTCTTACACTGCAGGGATTTAGAAGAGGCTAAGCCCCTATAGCGAACCTAGAGCATTCCTTGGGAGAGGCAGTTCGCTACATGCAGAACTCCGTGCCAAGAACACGTTATTCAGGGAAGGGACCAGTGTGTAGCTAGAGTGTATAGTAACTTGGTAGAAATCACAAGGAGGTAGGCTGCGTGTTCACTGGAAACGGAGACCTGATGGCACAAGGCTTGCTTTCCCATTTTGAAAGCTCCATTCATGCCGCCTTGAACCTACCTAAATACCAGTGTTTTGGACAAGTTTCTAGTCACTGTAGGCAGGGCTCTGGGCAGGGAACGAGTTGTTTCTAAATCAACAGGGTGCTTTCATAGCCTGGGTGGGAGCTCCTCCTGAGACGCTCTAGAGCTACAAGGAAACTTGACGTGAGTCCTTTCCTCCAGGTAAAGCCTTGAATAGCCCTGCTGAAGCGGAACGTGGAGCAGTTGCCTTGAGACATTACTTGCAGTTCTCCTTTCTTTTAACGTTAGTACGCTTTGCAAGACACCTAGGATCTCGCTGGGCACCCGATTCCGTGCAAGAACACCGAGTACCGGCAGGCTCCACTGGGTTGCTAAGAAACCTCCAGGCCCGGATACCTTTCCCAGTCACTCTGTGTATGTTAAGTGTAGGGCAACACACTGCACTCTTCCTTGGGAGAGCTACATTTCCTCAGCACTCCAACAGCTCCATGTAATCTGTTCTCTCACGTCCTACATGTCATGCAAATTGCCTCAATGCCCTAGGCTGAGCGGCACGGAGAAATCAAAACTGCTTCGCATTCCTTCCACAAAGTCATACCTTGAGGCCCCACACTTACAGGAGAAACTCGGCTTGCGTTCCTGCTGTAACCAAAGCACAGTTCTTCCTCTTACACGGCAGGGTTTTGGAAGAGCCTAAGCCCCGATAGCGTTACCAAAGCGTTCCTTGGGAGAGGCAGTTCGCTACATGCAGAACTCCGTGCCAAGAAAACATTCTTCAGGGAAGGGACCACTGTGTAGTTTGAGGGAATATTTACTTGGTAGAAACCACAAGGGGGTAGGCTGCGTGTTCACTGGAAACGGGGACCTGATGGCACAAGGCTTGCTTTCCCATTTTGAAAGCTCCATTCATGCCGCCTTGAACCTACCTAAATACCAGTGTTTTGGACGAGTTTCTAGTCACTGTAGGCAGGGCTCTGGGAAGGGAACGAGTTTTTTCTAAATCAACAGGGTGCTTTCGTAGCCTGGGTGGGAGCTCCACCTGAGCCGCTCTAGAGCTCAAAGGAAACTTGACGTGAGTCTTTTCCTCAAGGTAAAGCCTTGAATAGCCCCGCTGAAGCCGAAGCGTGGAGCAGTTTCCTGGAGACATGAGTTGCAGTTCGGCTTTCTTTTAACCTTAGTACGCTTATGAAGACACCTAGTAACTCTCGTGGGCACCCTATTCCCTGCAAGAACACCGAGGACCGGCATGCTCGACTGGGAAGCTAAGAAACATCCAGGCCCGGAAACCTTTCCCAGTCACTCTCAATATGCTAAGTGTAGGGCAACACACTGCACGCCTCCTTGGGAGAGCTAGATTTCCTCAGCACTCCAACAGCTCCGGGCCATCGGTTGTCTCACGTCTACATGTCATGCATATCTGCCTCAAAGCCCCAGGCTGAGCGGCACTGAGAAACCAATACTGTTTCACATTCCTTCTACAAAGTCATACCTTAAGACCCCATACTTACAGGAGAAAGTTGCCTTGCGTTCCTGCTGTAACCAAAGCACAGTTCTTCCTCTTACACTGCAGGGATTTAGAAGAGGCTAAGCCCCTATAGCGAACCTAGAGCATTCCTTGGGAGAGGCAGTTCGCTACATGCAGAACTCCGTGCCAAGAACACGTTATTCAGGGAAGGGACCAGTGTGTAGCTAGAGTGTATAGTAACTTGGTAGAAATCACAAGGAGGTAGGCTGCGTGTTCACTGGAAACGGAGACCTGATGGCACAAGGCTTGCTTTCCCATTTTGAAAGCTCCATTCATGCCGCCTTGAACCTACCTAAATACCAGTGTTTTGGACAAGTTTCTAGTCACTGTAGGCAGGGCTCTGGGCAGGGAACGAGTTGTTTCTAAATCAACAGGGTGCTTTCATAGCCTGGGTGGGAGCTCCTCCTGAGACGCTCTAGAGCTACAAGGAAACTTGACGTGAGTCCTTTCCTCCAGGTAAAGCCTTGAATAGCCCTGCTGAAGCGGAACGTGGAGCAGTTGCCTTGAGACATTACTTGCAGTTCTCCTTTCTTTTAACGTTAGTACGCTTTGCAAGACACCTAGGATCTCGCTGGGCACCCGATTCCGTGCAAGAACACCGAGTACCGGCAGGCTCCACTGGGTTGCTAAGAAACCTCCAGGCCCGGATACCTTTCCCAGTCACTCTGTGTATGTTAAGTGTAGGGCAACACACTGCACTCTTCCTTGGGAGAGCTACATTTCCTCAGCACTCCAACAGCTCCATGTAATCTGTTCTCTCACGTCCTACATGTCATGCAAATTGCCTCAATGCCCTAGGCTGAGCGGCACTGAGAAATCAAAACTGCTTCGCATTCCTTCCACAAAGTCATACCTTGAGGCCCCACACTTACAGGAGAAACTCGGCTTGCGTTCCTCCTGTAACCAAAGCACAGTTCTTCCTCTTACACGGCAGGGTTTTGGAAGAGCCTAAGCCCCGATAGCGTTACCAAAGCGTTCCTTGGGAGAGGCAGTTCGCTACATGCAGAACTCCGTGCCAAGAAAACATTCTTCAGGGAAGGGACCACTGTGTAGTTTGAGGGAATATTTACTTGGTAGAAACCACAAGGGGGTAGGCTGCGTGTTCACTGGAAACGGGGACCTGATGGCACAAGGCTTGCTTTCCCATTTTCAAAGCTCCATTCATGCCGCCTTGAACCTACCTAAATACCAGTGTTTTGGACGAGTTTCTAGTCACTGTAGGCAGGGCTCTGGGAAGGGAACGAGTTTTTTCTAAATCAACAGGGTGCTTTCGTAGCCTGGGTGGGAGCTCCACCTGAGCCGCTCTAGAGCTCAAAGGAAACTTGACGTGAGTCGTTTCCTCAAGGTAAAGCCTTGAATAGCCCCGCTGAAGCCGAAGCGTGGAGCAGTTTCCTGGAGACATGAGTTGCAGTTCGGCTTTCTTTTAACCTTAGTACGCTTATGAAGACACCTAGTAACTCTCGTGGGCACCCTATTCCCTGCAAGAACACCGAGGACCGGCATGCTCGACTGGGAAGCTAAGAAACATCCAGGCCCGGAAACCTTTCCCAGTCACTCTCAATATGCTAAGTGTAGGGCAACACACTGCACGCCTCCTTGGGAGAGCTAGATTTCCTCAGCACTCCAACAGCTCCGGGCCATCGGTTGTCTCACGTCTACATGTCATGCATATCTGCCTCAAAGCCCTAGGCTGAGCGGCACTGAGAAACCAATACTGTTTCACATTCCTTCTACAAAGTCATACCTTAAGACCCCATACTTACAGGAGAAAGTTGCCTTGCGTTCCTGCTGTAACCAAAGCACAGTTCTTCCTCTTACACTGCAGGGATTTAGAAGAGGCTAAGCCCCTATAGCGAACCTAGAGCATTCCTTGGGAGAGGCAGTTCGCTACATGCAGAACTCCGTGCCAAGAACACGTTATTCAGGGAAGGGACCAGTGTGTAGCTAGAGTGTATAGTAACTTGGTAGAAATCACAAGGAGGTAGGCTGCGTGTTCACTGGAAACGGAGACCTGATGGCACAAGGCTTGCTTTCCCATTTTGAAAGCTCCATTCATGCCGCCTTGAACCTACCTAAATACCAGTGCTTTGGACAAGTTTCTAGTCACTGTAGGCAGGGCTCTGGGCAGGGAACGAGTTGTTTCTAAATCAACAGGGTGCTTTCATAGCCTGGGTGGGAGCTCCTCCTGAGACGCTCTAGAGCTACAAGGAAACTTGACGTGAGTCCTTTCCTCCAGGTAAAGCCTTGAATATCCCTGCTGAAGCGGAACGTGGAGCAGTTGCCTTGAGACATTACTTGCAGTTCTCCTTTCTTTTAACGTTAGTACGCTTTGCAAGACACCTAGGATCTCGCTGGGCACCCGATTCCGTGCAAGAACACCGAGTACCGGCAGGCTCCACTGGGTTGCTAAGAAACCTCCAGGCCCGGATACCTTTCCCAGTCACTCTGTGTATGTTAAGTGTAGGGCAACACACTGCACTCTTCCTTGGGAGAGCTACATTTCCTCAGCACTCCAACAGCTCCATGTAATCTGTTCTCTCACGTCCTACATGTCATGCAAATTGCCTCAATGCCCTAGGCTGAGCGGCACGGAGAAATCAAAACTGCTTCGCATTCCTTCCACAAAGTCATACCTTGAGGCCCCACACTTACAGGAGAAACTCGGCTTGCGTTCCTCCTGTAACCAAAGCACAGTTCTTCCTCTTACACGGCAGGGTTTTAGAAGAGCCTAAGCCCCGATAGCGTTACCAAAGCGTTCCTTGGGAGAGGCAGTTCGCTACATGCAGAACTCCGTGCCAAGAAAACATTCTTCAGGGAAGGGACCACTGTGTAGTTTGAGGGAATATTTACTTGGTAGAAACCACAAGGGGGTAGGCTGCGTGTTCACTGGAAACGGGGACCTGATGGCACAAGGCTTGCTTTCCCATTTTGAAAGCTCCATTCATGCCGCCTTGAACCTACCTAAATACCAGTGTTTTGGACGAGTTTCTAGTCACTGTAGGCAGGGCTCTGGGAAGGGAACGAGTTTTTTCTAAATCAACAGGGTGCTTTCGTAGCCTGGGTGGGAGCTCCACCTGAGCCGCTCTAGAGCTCAAAGGAAACTTGACGTGAGTCGTTTCCTCAAGGTAAAGCCTTGAATAGCCCCGCTGAAGCCGAAGCGTGGAGCAGTTTCCTGGAGACATGAGTTGCAGTTCGGCTTTCTTTTAACCTTAGTACGCTTATGAAGACACCTAGTAACTCTCGTGGGCACCCTATTCCCTGCAAGAACACCGAGGACCGGCATGCTCGACTGGGAAGCTAAGAAACATCCAGGCCCGGAAACCTTTCCCAGTCACTCTCAATATGCTAAGTGTAGGGCAACACACTGCACGCCTCCTTGGGAGAGCTAGATTTCCTCAGCACTCCAACAGCTCCGGGCCATCGGTTGTCTCACGTCTACATGTCATGCATATCTGCCTCAATGCCCTAGGCTGAGCGGCACTGAGAAACCAATACTGTTTCACATTCCTTCTACAAAGTCATACCTTAAGACCCCATACTTACAGGAGAAAGTTGCCTTGCGTTCCTGCTGTAACCAAAGCACAGTTCTTCCTCTTACACTGCAGGGATTTAGAAGAGGCTAAGCCCCTATAGCGAACCTAGAGCATTCCTTGGGAGAGGCAGTTCGCTACATGCAGAACTCCGTGCCAAGAAAACATTCTTCAGGGAAGGGACCACTGTGTAGTTTGAGGGAATATTTACTTGGTAGAAACCACAAGGGGGTAGGCTGCGTGTTCACTGGAAACGGGGACCTGATGGCACAAGGCTTGCTTTCCCATTTTGAAAGCTCCATTCATGCCGCCTTGAACCTACCTAAATACCAGTGTTTTGGACGAGTTTCTAGTCACTGTAGGCAGGGCTCTGGGAAGGGAACGAGTTTTTTCTAAATCAACAGGGTGCTTTCGTAGCCTGGGTGGGAGCTCCACCTGAGCCGCTCTAGAGCTCAAAGGAAACTTGACGTGAGTCGTTTCCTCAAGGTAAAGCCTTGAATAGCCCCGCTGAAGCCGAAGCGTGGAGCAGTTTCCTGGAGACATGAGTTGCAGTTCGGCTTTCTTTTAACCTTAGTACGCTTATGAAGACACCTAGTAACTCTCGTGGGCACCCTATTCCCTGCAAGAACACCGAGGACCGGCATGCTCGACTGGGAAGCTAAGAAACATCCAGGCCCGGAAACCTTTCCCAGTCACTCTCAATATGCTAAGTGTAGGGCAACACACTGCACGCCTCCTTGGGAGAGCTAGATTTCCTCAGCACTCCAACAGCTCCGGGCCATCGGTTGTCTCACGTCTACATGTCATGCATATCTGCCTCAATGCCCTAGGCTGAGCGGCACTGAGAAACCAATACTGTTTCACATTCCTTCTACAAAGTCATACCTTAAGACCCCATACTTACAGGAGAAAGTTGCCTTGCGTTCCTGCTGTAACCAAAGCACAGTTCTTCCTCTTACACTGCAGGGATTTAGAAGAGGCTAAGTCCCTATAGCGAACCTAGAGCATTCCTTGGGAGAGGCAGTTCGCTACATGCAGAACTCCGTGCCAAGAACACGTTATTCAGGGAAGGGACCAGTGTGTAGCTAGAGTGTATAGTAACTTGGTAGAAATCACAAGGAGGTAGGCTGCGTGTTCACTGGAAACGGAGACCTGATGGCACAAGGCTTGCTTTCCCATTTTGAAAGCTCCATTCATGCCGCCTTGAACCTACCTAAATACCAGTGTTTTGGACAAGTTTCTAGTCACTGTAGGCAGGGCTCTGGGCAGGGAACGAGTTTTTTCTAAATCAACAGGGTGCTTTCATAGCCTGGGTGGGAGCTCCTCCTGAGACGCTCTAGAGCTACAAGGAAACTTGACGTGAGTCCTTTCCTCCAGGTAAAGCCTTGAATATCCCTGCTGAAGCGGAACGTGGAGCAGTTGCCTTGAGACATTACTTGCAGTTCTCCTTTCTTTTAACGTTAGTACGCTTTGCAAGACACCTAGGATCTCGCTGGGCACCCGATTCCGTGCAAGAACACTGAGTACCGGCAGGCTCCACTGGCTTGCTAAGAAACCTCCAGGCCCGGATACCTTTCCCAGTCACTCTGTGTATGTTAAGTGTAGGGCAACACACTGCACTCTTCCTTGGGAGAGCTACATTTCCTCAGCACTCCAACAGCTCCATGTAATCTGTTCTCTCACGTCCTACATGTCATGCAAATTGCCTCAATGCCCTAGGCTGAGCGGCACGGAGAAATCAAAACTGCTTCGCATTCCTTCCACAAAGTCATACCTTGAGGCCCCACACTTACAGGAGAAACTCGGCTTGCGTTCCTCCTGTAACCAAAGCACAGTTCTTCCTCTTACACGGCAGGGTTTTAGAAGAGCCTAAGCCCCGATAGCGTTACCAAAGCGTTCCTTGGGAGAGGCAGTTCGCTACATGCAGAACTCCGTGCCAAGAAAACATTCTTCAGGGAAGGGACCACTGTGTAGTTTGAGGGAATATTTACTTGGTAGAAACCACAAGGGGGTAGGCTGCGTGTTCACTGGAAACGGGGACCTGATGGCACAAGGCTTGCTTTCCCATTTTGAAAGCTCCATTCATGCCGCCTTGAACCTACCTAAATACCAGTGTTTTGGACGAGTTTCTAGTCACTGTAGGCAGGGCTCTGGGAAGGGAACGAGCTTTTTCTAAATCAACAGGGTGCTTTCGTAGCCTGGGTGGGAGCTCCACCTGAGCCGCTCTAGAGCTCAAAGGAAACTTGACGTGAGTCGTTTCCTCAAGGTAAAGCCTTGAATAGCCCTGCTGAAGCCGAAGCGTGGAGCAGTTTCCTGGAGACATGAGTTGCAGTTCTGCTTTCTTTTAACCTTAGTACGCTTATGAAGACACCTAGTAACTCTCGTGGGCACCCTATTCCCTGCAAGAACACCGAGGACCGGCATGCTCGACTGGGAAGCTAAGAAACATCCAGGCCCGGAAACCTTTCCCAGTCACTCTCAATATGCTAAGTGTAGGGCAACACACTGCACGCCTCCTTGGGAGAGCTAGATTTCCTCAGCACTCCAACAGCTCCGGGCAATCGGTTGTCTCACGTCTACATGTCATGCATATCTGCCTCAATGCCCTAGGCTGAGCGGCACTGAGAAACCAATACTGTTTCACATTCCTTCTACAAAGTCATACCTTAAGACCCCATACTTACAGGAGAAAGTTGCCTTGCGTTCCTGCTGTAACCAAAGCACAGTTCTTCCTCTTACACTGCAGGGATTTAGAAGAGGCTAAGCCCGTATAGCGAACCTAGAGCGTTCCTTGGGAGAGGCAGTTCGCTACATGCAGAACTCCGTGCCAAGAACACGTTATTCAGGGAAGGGACCAGTGTGTAGCTAGAGTGTATAGTAACTTGGTAGAAATCACAAGGAGGTAGGCTGCGTGTTCACTGGAAACGGAGACCTGATGGCACAAGGCTTGCTTTCCCATTTTGAAAGCTCCATTCATGCCGCCTTGAACCTACCTAAATACCAGTGTTTTGGACAAGTTTCTAGTCACTGTAGGCAGGGCTCTGGGCAGGGAACGAGTTTTTTCTAAATCAACAGGGTGCTTTCATAGCCTGGGTGGGAGCTCCTCCTGAGACGCTCTAGAGCTACAAGGAAACTTGACGTGAGTCCGTTCCTCCAGGTAAAGCCTTGAATATCCCTGCTGAAGCGGAACGTGGAGCAGTTGCCTTGAGGCGTTACTTGCAGTTCTCCTTTCTTTTAACGTTAGTACGCTTTGCAAGACACCTAGGATCTCGCTGGGCACCCGATTCCGTGCAAGAACACCGAGTACCGGCAGGCTCCACTGGGTTGCTAAGAAACCTCCAGGCCCGGATACCTTTCCCAGTCACTCTGTGTATGTTAAGTGTAGGGCAACACACTGCACTCTTCCTTGGGAGAGCTACATTTCCTCAGCACTCCAACAGCTCCATGTAATCTGTTCTCTCACGTCCTACATGTCATGCAAATTGCCTCAATGCCCTAGGCTGAGCGGCACGGAGAAATCAAAACTGCTTCGCATTCCTTCCACAAAGTCATACCTTAAGGCCCCACACTTACAGGAGAAACTCGGCTTGCGTTCCTCCTGTAACCAAAGCACAGTTCTTCCTCTTACACGGCAGGGTTTTAGAAGAGCGTAAGCCCCGATAGCGTTACCAAAGCGTTCCTTGGGAGAGGCAGTTCGCTACATGCAGAACTCCGTGCCAAGAAAACATTCTTCAGGGAAGGGACCACTGTGTAGTTTGAGGGAATATTTACTTGGTAGAAACCACAAGGGGGTAGGCTGCGTGTTCACTGGAAACGGGGACCTGATGGCACAAGGCTTGCTTTCCCATTTTGAAAGCTCCATTCATGCCGCCTTGAACCTACCTAAATACCAGTGTTTTGGACGAGTTTCTAGTCACTGTAGGCAGGGCTCTGGGAAGGGAACGAGTTTTTTCTAAATCAACAGGGTGCTTTCGTAGCCTGGGTGGGAGCTCCACCTGAGCCGCTCTAGAGCTCAAAGGAAACTTGACGTGAGTCGTTTCCTCAAGGTAAAGCCTTGAATAGCCCTGCTGAAGCCGAAGCGTGGAGCAGTTTCCTGGAGACATGAGTTGCAGTTCTGCTTTCTTTTAACCTTAGTACGCTTATGAAGACACCTAGTAACTCTCGTGGGCACCCTATTCCCTGCAAGAACACCGAGGACCGGCATGCTCGACTGGGAAGCTAAGAAACATCCAGGCCCGGAAACCTTTCCCAGTCACTCTCAATATGCTAAGTGTAGGGCAACACACTGCACGCCTCCTTGGGATAGCTAGATTTCCTCAGCACTCCAACAGCTCCGGGCAATCTGTTGTCTCACGTCTACATGTCATGCATATCTGCCTCAATGCCCTAGGCTGAGCGGCACTGAGAAACCAACACTGTTTCACATTCCTTCTACAAAGTCATACCTTAAGACCCCATACTTACAGGAGAAAGTTGCCTTGTGTTCCTGCTGTAACCAAAGCACAGTTCTTCCTCTTACACTGCAGGGATTTAGAAGAGGCTAAGCCCCTATAGCGTACCTAGAGCATTCCTTGGGAGAGGCAGTTCGCTACATGCAGAACTCCGTGCCAAGAACACGTTATTCAGGGAAGGGACCAGTGTGTAGCTAGAGTGTATAGTAACTTGGTAGAAATCACAAGGAGGTAGGCTGCGTGTTCACTGGAAACGGAGACCTGATGGCACAAGGCTTGCTTTCCCATTTTGAAAGCTCCATTCATGCCGCCTTGAACCTACCTAAATACCAGTGTTTTGGACAAGTTTCTAGTCACTGTAGGCAGGGCTCTGGGCAGGGAACGAGTTGTTTCTAAATCAACAGGGTGCTTTCAGAGCCTGGGTGGGAGCTCCTCCTGAGACGCTCTAGAGCTACAAGGAAACTTGACGTGAGTCCTTTCCTCCAGGTAAAGCCTTGAATATCCCTGCTGAAGCGGAACGTGGAGCAGTTGCCTTGAGGCGTTACTTGCAGTTCTCCTTTCTTTTAACGTTAGTACGCTTTGCAAGACACCTAGGATCTCGCTGGGCACCCGATTCCGTGCAAGAACACCGAGTACCGGCAGGCTCCACTGGGTTGCTAAGAAACCTCCAGGCCCGGATACCTTTCCCAGTCACTCTGTGTATGTTAAGTGTAGGGCAACACACTGCACTCTTCCTTGGGAGTGCTACATTTCCTCAGCACTCCAGCAGCTCCATGTAATCTGTTCTCTCACGTCCTACATGTCATGCAAATTGCCTCAATGCCCTAGGCTGAGCGGCACGGAGAAATCAAAACTGCTTCGCATTCCTTCTACAAAGTCATACCTTGAGGCCCCACACTTACAGGAGAAACTCGGCTTGCGTTCCTGCTGTAACCAAAGCACAGTTCTTCCTCTTACACGGCAGGGTTTTAGAAGAGCCTAAGCCCCGATAGCGTTACCAAAGCGTTCCTTGGGAGAGGCAGTTCGCTACATGCAGAACTCCGTGCCAAGAAAACATTCTTCAGGGAAGGGACCACTGTGTAGTTTGAGGGAATATTTACTTGGTAGAAATCACAAGGGGGTAGGCTGCGTGTTCACTGGAAACGGGGACCTGATGGCACAAGGCTTGCTTTCCCATTTTGAAAGCTCCATTCATGCCGCCTTGAACCTACCTAAATACCAGTGTTTTGGACGAGTTTCTAGTGACTGTAGGCAGGGCTCTGGGAAGGGAACGAGTTTCTTCTAAATCAACAGGGTGCTTTCGTAGCCTGGGTGGGAGCTCCACCTGAGCCGCTCTAGAGCTCAAAGGAAACTTGACGTGAGTCGTTTCCTCAAGGTAAAGCCTTGAATAGCCCTGCTGAAGCCGAAGCGTGGAGCAGTTTCCTGGAGACATGAGTTGCAGTTCTGCTTTCTTTTAACCTTAGTACGCTTATGAAGACACCTAGTAACTCTCGTGGGCACCCTATTCCCTGCAAGAACACCGAGGACCGGCATGCTCGACTGGGAAGCTAAGAAACTTCCAGGCCCGGAAACCTTTCCCAGTCACTCTCAATATGCTAAGTGTAGGGCAACACACTGCACGCCTCCTTGGGAGAGCTAGATTTCCTCAGCACTCCAACAGCTCCGGGCAATCTGTTGTCTCACGTCTACATGTCATGCATATCTGCCTCAATGCCCTAGGCTGAGCGGCACTGAGAAACCAACACTGTTTCACATTCCTTCTACAAAGTCATACCTTAAGACCCCATACTTACAGGAGAAAGTTGCCTTGCGTTCCTGCTGTAACCAAAGCACAGTTCTTCCTCTTACACTGCAGGGATTTAGAAGAGGCTAAGCCCCTATAGCGTACCTAGAGCATTCCTTGGGAGAGGCAGTTCGCTACATGCAGAACTCCGTGCCAAGAACACGTTATTCAGGGAAGGGACCAGTGTGTATCTAGAGTGTATAGTAACTTGGTAGAAATCACAAGGAGGTAGGCTGCGTGTTCACTGGAAACGGAGACCTGATGGCACAAGGCTTGCTTTCCCATTTTGAAAGCTCCATTCATGCCGCCTTGAACCTACCTAAATACCAGTGTTTTGGACAAGTTTCTAGTCACTGTAGGCAGGGCTCTGGGCAGGGAACGAGTTGTTTCTAAATCAACAGGGTGCTTTCATAGCCTGGGTGGGAGCTCCTCCTGAGACGCTCTAGAGCTACAAGGAAACTTGACGTGAGTCC
>NW_026871595.1:0-84534 GCF_028564815.1 Eubalaena glacialis | reverse complement strand
TCTGAAGTCGACGTGATGCATGCGAGGGGAAGACGTCAGCTATGAATTCTGAGAACACTTGCCATGGCGGTGTTTGTTCCAGTGCAGCTCAGGTTTACAAACTGGGGTCCCCTTGCATTGCCCAGAAGACCAGGGAGAAAACTCGTCCTGAGGATTCTTCCATGCTGTGGCTGTCTGGCTCCCCGATGGAGGAAACACATTGCTGCCTGGCCTTCTGCATACCAACAGTAGAGCCCAAAGACCATCATGAGGCATGAGGTTGCTCAGAAGGCACAGATGACACTTTGGGTACACAGTGATTTTCCTCGGAAACTGGTGCAGACGTGAGCGTCCTCAGATATGTGAAAGGCACACCAGCATTACAGCACTTCAGTGGTGAAAGCCTCGGGTCTCCTTGTGACCACCAACTTTGCTGATGGAAACACTGCCCCTTACTTTGAGTGTGCCGCTCAGTCGACATTCGCCTTAGCTGAAGCAGTCTGCTGCACGAGCTCCTGGCAAGGAACGGCAGGCGCACTGTTTCTTTCGAGAAAACTCACTCGTCCTCCCGGGCAATTCCTGCAGGGTGTCCAACATGGGCGCCACCCCGTGCCTTTCGTTCAGTTTTCTCGCCCCAAGCCTCCTGCTTCCAAAGGGGCAAAGAATGCTTTAGCCCTCAGGATCCAGTTTCTACGTGCAAAGCCAGCCTGTGGAGCAGCACCTTCTGCCCAGCTACGAGAGAGCCATGCGACACACTAGGCGCTCCTGTGAGGACCCTTTTGTAAGCAGAGGTTCTGCGCGAGGTGACGTGCCTAGTCACCACAGTGCTTCAGTCAGGCGATGTCGACTTTGGAACTTTCAATCGCCCAGCAGTGCTTCGGGAGCGGGGTCCATCATATCAGGCTGGTTGTAAAGTCACATTTCTGCTTGAGGTGAAGGGTCGTCAGCTTTGAGTTCATACAATCAATGTTACTCTCCGGATATGATTCCGGGCAGCTAATATCTAAGCCGGGAGTGTGACATGCATTGCTCATGACACCGGCCCCCACTCTGTTACCAAGACTGGTTTCCAGAGGTGGAGGTCTGGCTCTCCGCCGGAGCAGGCCGTGTGTTGCCCTGCCCTCTGCATGCACAGAGTGGAGGCCAACGACCCATGTGGCTGGAGCTCACTCAGAAGCCGCAGTTGACACTTTGGGTACACCGTGTTCTTCCATGACCTGGGTCCAGGCGCGAGAGACCCTGCAGTCCTGAGAGGCCTACCAGTGTTAAAGCAGTACCTTCACTAAGGCTTCTCAGACAGAGCTGCACTCCCAACACTTTTCACGGCTCTCGAGGACTTTCCTTTGGCAGCATGCGGGCAGGTTTCCGAACCACTAGCCAAGAAGGCTTTGGGATGAGCTCCTAGCGAGGAACTGCCCACACCCCCTCGTTCTTGCGAGAAAACTCACTCTTCCTCACTTTGCCTCCCCGGGAACTCCTACGGTGAGTACAAGACGGGCAACAGGACCCTTTTTCAGGCAGCTCTGAGCACCCAGCTCTCCGGGTTGCCAACGGGACAGATTTCGCTTTTCTCGTCCGGCCTCCTTTTCACGGTTGCCACACAGCTCATGTAGTTGACGTTCCGGGAACCAAAGGAGGCCCGTGTCACATACTGTACTTCTTCGCTGAAAGCGCTTTGGAAAGCCAGTGTTCCTCCTGAAGTAAATTGCGCGAGCCAGTGAACGCCTTCGTTTCGCCTAGGTCATGGTACATCTCCCGAAGGCCTAGCCACCTTCAGAGGACGACTGCCTATTTCTCCCTCTAGAGGTAAAGTCCTGGTGCTGCTTCAGGAGCAAGAGGTCAGGTATGAAGTCCGAGAACTCACCGTGTAAGCACGGTGGTTTTCCAAAAGCAGCTCAGGGTTACAAAATGAGGCCCCCTTGCATTGCCCAGAAGCCCCGGTATCAACGTGTTCTTCAGGCTTCCTCTAAGCTCTCCAAATCTAGCTCTCCCATGGAGGAAAAACGTTGTTGCCCAGCCTCCTGCATACAAAACAGTAGAGTCCAAAGACCCATGTGGCTGGATGGTGCTCAGCAGGCACAGATGCCACTTTTGGTACACAGGGACCTTCCTTGGAATACGGTGCAGACGCTCGCATCCTCAGACTTTGAAAGGCACACCCGCATTTACAGCACTTTAGTGGGGAAGGCCTCTTTGAAACTGCTGACTGCGACTCTGCTGGTGGAAACACTGCACCTTACTTTGACTCTGGCGCTCGGCTGACATTCGCCATAGATAAAAGTCCTGTGCTGGATGTGCTCCTAGCAAGGCATTGCAAGCACTCTGTTTCTTTGGGCAAAGTCTCCGTTCCTCCCCGGGTATTCCTGCAGGGTTGAGAAAGTTGGCGACCACAGTGCTTTTCATGAAGCACTGATCATCCAAAACACGGACTTTCCTTGCAACACGCGGGCAAGTTTCCTTATGACTAGCCAAGAAGGCTTTGGGATGAGAACCTAGCAAGGAACGGCACGCACTCCGGTTCTTCCAAGAAAATTCACTCGGCCTCAGGTTACCTCTCAGGGTAATCCTGGGGTGAATAGAAGACCGGCAACAGGACTGTTTCTCAGGCAGCTCTGAGGACACATCTCTCTGCTTTGTCACTGGGGCAAATTGTGCTGTTCCCGTCCCTCTCCACTTTCACGGTTGACACCTAGCTCATGTACCTGAAGTCCACAAGCAGGTGAAAGAGACATGCCACACACATGTGCCCTTCCATGAAAACACCTTGGCAAGCAGGAGTCCTCCTGAGGTGAATGGTGTGAGCCAGTGAATGATCTAGTTTCACCTACATCACCGTGGATCTTGCAAAGGCCTGACAGTCTTCAAAGGCTGAGAGCACATGTCTCCAGCTGGATCTGAAGTCGACGTGATGCATGCGAGGGGAAGACGTCAGCTATGAATTCTGAGAACACTTGCCATGGCGGTGTTTGTTCCAGTGCAGCTCAGGTTTACAAACTGGGGTCCCCTTGCATTGCCCAGAAGACCAGGGAGAAAACTCGTCCTGAGGATTCTTCCATGCTGTGGCTGTCTGGCTCCCCGATGGAGGAAACACATTGCTGCCTGGCCTTCTGCATACCAACAGTAGAGCCCAAAGACCATCATGAGGCATGAGGTTGCTCAGAAGGCACAGATGACACTTTGGGTACACAGTGATTTTCCTCGGAAACTGGTGCAGACGTGAGCGTCCTCAGATATGTGAAAGGCACACCAGCATTACAGCACTTCAGTGGTGAAAGCCTCGGGTCTCCTTGTGACCACCAACTTTGCTGATGGAAACACTGCCCCTTACTTTGAGTGTGCCGCTCAGTCGACATTCGCCTTAGCTGAAGCAGTCTGCTGCACGAGCTCCTGGCAAGGAACGGCAGGCGCACTGTTTCTTTCGAGAAAACTCACTCGTCCTCCCGGGCAATTCCTGCAGGGTGTCCAACATGGGCGCCACCCCGTGCCTTTCGTTCAGTTTTCTCGCCCCAAGCCTCCTGCTTCCAAAGGGGCAAAGAATGCTTTAGCCCTCAGGATCCAGTTTCTACGTGCAAAGCCAGCCTGTGGAGCAGCACCTTCTGCCCAGCTACGAGAGAGCCATGCGACACACTAGGCGCTCCTGTGAGGACCCTTTTGTAAGCAGAGGTTCTGCGCGAGGTGACGTGCCTAGTCACCACAGTGCTTCAGTCAGGCGATGTCGACTTTGGAACTTTCAATCGCCCAGCAGTGCTTCGGGAGCGGGGTCCATCATATCAGGCTGGTTGTAAAGTCACATTTCTGCTTGAGGTGAAGGGTCGTCAGCTTTGAGTTCATACAATCAATGTTACTCTCCGGATATGATTCCGGGCAGCTAATATCTAAGCCGGGAGTGTGACATGCATTGCTCATGACACCGGCCCCCACTCTGTTACCAAGACTGGTTTCCAGAGGTGGAGGTCTGGCTCTCCGCCGGAGCAGGCCGTGTGTTGCCCTGCCCTCTGCATGCACAGAGTGGAGGCCAACGACCCATGTGGCTGGAGCTCACTCAGAAGCCGCAGTTGACACTTTGGGTACACCGTGTTCTTCCATGACCTGGGTCCAGGCGCGAGAGACCCTGCAGTCCTGAGAGGCCTACCAGTGTTAAAGCAGTACCTTCACTAAGGCTTCTCAGACAGAGCTGCACTCCCAACACTTTTCACGGCTCTCGAGGACTTTCCTTTGGCAGCATGCGGGCAGGTTTCCGAACCACTAGCCAAGAAGGCTTTGGGATGAGCTCCTAGCGAGGAACTGCCCACACCCCCTCGTTCTTGCGAGAAAACTCACTCTTCCTCACTTTGCCTCCCCGGGAACTCCTACGGTGAGTACAAGACGGGCAACAGGACCCTTTTTCAGGCAGCTCTGAGCACCCAGCTCTCCGGGTTGCCAACGGGACAGATTTCGCTTTTCTCGTCCGGCCTCCTTTTCACGGTTGCCACACAGCTCATGTAGTTGACGTTCCGGGAACCAAAGGAGGCCCGTGTCACATACTGTACTTCTTCGCTGAAAGCGCTTTGGAAAGCCAGTGTTCCTCCTGAAGTAAATTGCGCGAGCCAGTGAACGCCTTCGTTTCGCCTAGGTCATGGTACATCTCCCGAAGGCCTAGCCACCTTCAGAGGACGACTGCCTATTTCTCCCTCTAGAGGTAAAGTCCTGGTGCTGCTTCAGGGAGCAAGAGGTCAGGTATGAAGTCCGAGAACTCACCGTGTAAGCACGGTGGTTTTCCAAAAGCAGCTCAGGGTTACAAAATGAGGCCCCCTTGCATTGCCCAGAAGCCCCGGTATCAACGTGTTCTTCAGGCTTCCTCTAAGCTCTCCAAATCTAGCTCTCCCATGGAGGAAAAACGTTGTTGCCCAGCCTCCTGCATACAAAACAGTAGAGTCCAAAGACCCATGTGGCTGGATGGTGCTCAGCAGGCACAGATGCCACTTTTGGTACACAGGGACCTTCCTTGGAATACGGTGCAGACGCTCGCATCCTCAGACTTTGAAAGGCACACCCGCATTTACAGCAGTTTAGTGGGGAAGGCCTCTTTGAAACTGCTGACTGCGACTCTGCTGGTGGAAACACTGCACCTTACTTTGACTCTGGCGCTCGGCTGACATTCGCCATAGATAAAAGTCCTGTGCTGGATGTGCTCCTAGCAAGGCATTGCAAGCACTCTGTTTCTTTGGGCAAAGTCTCCGTTCCTCCCCGGGCATTCCTGCAGGGTTGAGAAAGTTGGCGACCACAGTGCTTTTCATGAAGCACTGATCATCCAAAACACGGACTTTCCTTGCAACACGCGGGCAAGTTTCCTTATGACTAGCCAAGAAGGCTTTGGGATGAGAACCTAGCAAGGAACGGCACGCACTCCGGTTCTTCCAAGAAAATTCACTCGGCCTCAGGTTACCTCTCAGGGTAATCCTGGGGTGAATAGAAGACCGGCAACAGGACTGTTTCTCAGGCAGCTCTGAGGACACATCTCTCTGCTTTGTCACTGGGGCAAATTGTGCTGTTCCCGTCCCTCTCCACTTTCACGGTTGACACCTAGCTCATGTACCTGAAGTCCACAAGCAGGTGAAAGAGACATGCCACACACATGTGCCCTTCCATGAAAACACCTTGGCAAGCAGGAGTCCTCCTGAGGTGAATGGTGTGAGCCAGTGAATGATCTAGTTTCACCTACATCACCGTGGATCTTGCAAAGGCCTGACAGTCTTCAAAGGCTGAGAGCACATGTCTCCAGCTGGATCTGAAGTCGACGTGATGCATGCGCGGGGAAGACGTCAGCTATGAATTCTGAGAACACTTGCCATGGCGGTGTTTGTTCCAGTGCAGCTCAGGTTTACAAACTGGGGTCCCCTTGCATTGCCCAGAAGACCAGGGAGAAAACTCGTCCTGAGGATTCTTCCATGCTGTGGCTGTCTGGCTCCCCGATGGAGGAAACACATTGCTGCCTGGCCTTCTGCATACCAACAGTAGAGCCCAAAGACCATCATGAGGCATGAGGTTGCTCAGAAGGCACAGATGACACTTTGGGTACACAGTGATTTTCCTCGGAAACTGGTGCAGACGTGAGCGTCCTCAGATATGTGAAAGGCACACCAGCATTACAGCACTTCAGTGGTGAAAGCCTCGGGTCTCCTTGTGACCACCAACTTTGCTGATGGAAACACTGCCCCTTACTTTGAGTGTGCCGCTCAGTCGACATTCGCCTTAGCTGAAGCAGTCTGCTGCACGAGCTCCTGGCAAGGAACGGCAGGCGCACTGTTTCTTTCGAGAAAACTCACTCGTCCTCCCGGGCAATTCCTGCAGGGTGTCCAACATGGGCGCCACCCCGTGCCTTTCGTTCAGTTTTCTCGCCCCAAGCCTCCTGCTTCCAAAGGGGCAAAGAATGCTTTAGCCCTCAGGATCCAGTTTCTACGTGCAAAGCCAGCCTGTGGAGCAGCACCTTCTGCCCAGCTACGAGAGAGCCATGCGACACACTAGGCGCTCCTGTGAGGACCCTTTTGTAAGCAGAGGTTCTGCGCGAGGTGACGTGCCTAGTCACCACAGTGCTTCAGTCAGGCGATGTCGACTTTGGAACTTTCAATCGCCCAGCAGTGCTTCGGGAGCGGGGTCCATCATATCAGGCTGGTTGTAAAGTCACATTTCTGCTTGAGGTGAAGGGTCGTCAGCTTTGAGTTCATACAATCAATGTTACTCTCCGGATATGATTCCGGGCAGCTAATATCTAAGCCGGGAGTGTGACATGCATTGCTCATGACACCGGCCCCCACTCTGTTACCAAGACTGGTTTCCAGAGGTGGAGGTCTGGCTCTCCGCCGGAGCAGGCCGTGTGTTGCCCTGCCCTCTGCATGCACAGAGTGGAGGCCAACGACCCATGTGGCTGGAGCTCACTCAGAAGCCGCAGTTGACACTTTGGGTACACCGTGTTCTTCCATGACCTGGGTCCAGGCGCGAGAGACCCTGCAGTCCTGAGAGGCCTACCAGTGTTAAAGCAGTACCTTCACTAAGGCTTCTCAGACAGAGCTGCACTCCCAACACTTTTCACGGCTCTCGAGGACTTTCCTTTGGCAGCATGCGGGCAGGTTTCCGAACCACTAGCCAAGAAGGCTTTGGGATGAGCTCCTAGCGAGGAACTGCCCACACCCCCTCGTTCTTGCGAGAAAACTCACTCTTCCTCACTTTGCCTCCCCGGGAACTCCTACGGTGAGTACAAGACGGGCAACAGGACCCTTTTTCAGGCAGCTCTGAGCACCCAGCTCTCCGGGTTGCCAACGGGACAGATTTCGCTTTTCTCGTCCGGCCTCCTTTTCACGGTTGCCACACAGCTCATGTAGTTGACGTTCCGGGAACCAAAGGAGGCCCGTGTCACATACTGTACTTCTTCGCTGAAAGCGCTTTGGAAAGCCAGTGTTCCTCCTGAAGTAAATTGCGCGAGCCAGTGAACGCCTTCGTTTCGCCTAGGTCATGGTACATCTCCCGAAGGCCTAGCCACCTTCAGAGGACGACTGCCTATTTCTCCCTCTAGAGGTAAAGTCCTGGTGCTGCTTCAGGGAGCAAGAGGTCAGGTATGAAGTCCGAGAACTCACCGTGTAAGCACGGTGGTTTTCCAAAAGCAGCTCAGGGTTACAAAATGAGGCCCCCTTGCATTGCCCAGAAGCCCCGGTATCAACGTGTTCTTCAGGCTTCCTCTAAGCTCTCCAAATCTAGCTCTCCCATGGAGGAAAAACGTTGTTGCCCAGCCTCCTGCATACAAAACAGTAGAGTCCAAAGACCCATGTGGCTGGATGGTGCTCAGCAGGCACAGATGCCACTTTTGGTACACAGGGACCTTCCTTGGAATACGGTGCAGACGCTCGCATCCTCAGACTTTGAAAGGCACACCCGCATTTACAGCACTTTAGTGGGGAAGGCCTCTTTGAAACTGCTGACTGCGACTCTGCTGGTGGAAACACTGCACCTTACTTTGACTCTGGCGCTCGGCTGACATTCGCCATAGATAAAAGTCCTGTGCTGGATGTGCTCCTAGCAAGGCATTGCAAGCACTCTGTTTCTTTGGGCAAAGTCTCCGTTCCTCCCCGGGCATTCCTGCAGGGTTGAGAAAGTTGGCGACCACAGTGCTTTTCATGAAGCACTGATCATCCAAAACACGGACTTTCCTTGCAACACGCGGGCAAGTTTCCTTATGACTAGCCAAGAAGGCTTTGGGATGAGAACCTAGCAAGGAACGGCACGCACTCCGGTTCTTCCAAGAAAATTCACTCGGCCTCAGGTTACCTCTCAGGGTAATCCTGGGGTGAATAGAAGACCGGCAACAGGACTGTTTCTCAGGCAGCTCTGAGGACACATCTCTCTGCTTTGTCACTGGGGCAAATTGTGCTGTTCCCGTCCCTCTCCACTTTCACGGTTGACACCTAGCTCATGTACCTGAAGTCCACAAGCAGGTGAAAGAGACATGCCACACACATGTGCCCTTCCATGAAAACACCTTGGCAAGCAGGAGTCCTCCTGAGGTGAATGGTGTGAGCCAGTGAATGATCTAGTTTCACCTACATCACCGTGGATCTTGCAAAGGCCTGACAGTCTTCAAAGGCTGAGAGCACATGTCTCCAGCTGGATCTGAAGTCGACGTGATGCATGCGAGGGGAAGACGTCAGCTATGAATTCTGAGAACACTTGCCATGGCGGTGTTTGTTCCAGTGCAGCTCAGGTTTACAAACTGGGGTCCCCTTGCATTGCCCAGAAGACCAGGGAGAAAACTCGTCCTGAGGATTCTTCCATGCTGTGGCTGTCTGGCTCCCCGATGGAGGAAACACATTGCTGCCTGGCCTTCTGCATACCAACAGTAGAGCCCAAAGACCATCATGAGGCATGAGGTTGCTCAGAAGGCACAGATGACACTTTGGGTACACAGTGATTTTCCTCGGAAACTGGTGCAGACGTGAGCGTCCTCAGATATGTGAAAGGCACACCAGCATTACAGCACTTCAGTGGTGAAAGCCTCGGGTCTCCTTGTGACCACCAACTTTGCTGATGGAAACACTGCCCCTTACTTTGAGTGTGCCGCTCAGTCGACATTCGCCTTAGCTGAAGCAGTCTGCTGCACGAGCTCCTGGCAAGGAACGGCAGGCGCACTGTTTCTTTCGAGAAAACTCACTCGTCCTCCCGGGCAATTCCTGCAGGGTGTCCAACATGGGCGCCACCCCGTGCCTTTCGTTCAGTTTTCTCGCCCCAAGCCTCCTGCTTCCAAAGGGGCAAAGAATGCTTTAGCCCTCAGGATCCAGTTTCTACGTGCAAAGCCAGCCTGTGGAGCAGCACCTTCTGCCCAGCTACGAGAGAGCCATGCGACACACTAGGCGCTCCTGTGAGGACCCTTTTGTAAGCAGAGGTTCTGCGCGAGGTGACGTGCCTAGTCACCACAGTGCTTCAGTCAGGCGATGTCGACTTTGGAACTTTCAATCGCCCAGCAGTGCTTCGGGAGCGGGGTCCATCATATCAGGCTGGTTGTAAAGTCACATTTCTGCTTGAGGTGAAGGGTCGTCAGCTTTGAGTTCATACAATCAATGTTACTCTCCGGATATGATTCCGGGCAGCTAATATCTAAGCCGGGAGTGTGACATGCATTGCTCATGACACCGGCCCCCACTCTGTTACCAAGACTGGTTTCCAGAGGTGGAGGTCTGGCTCTCCGCCGGAGCAGGCCGTGTGTTGCCCTGCCCTCTGCATGCACAGAGTGGAGGCCAACGACCCATGTGGCTGGAGCTCACTCAGAAGCCGCAGTTGACACTTTGGGTACACCGTGTTCTTCCATGACCTGGGTCCAGGCGCGAGAGACCCTGCAGTCCTGAGAGGCCTACCAGTGTTAAAGCAGTACCTTCACTAAGGCTTCTCAGACAGAGCTGCACTCCCAACACTTTTCACGGCTCTCGAGGACTTTCCTTTGGCAGCATGCGGGCAGGTTTCCGAACCACTAGCCAAGAAGGCTTTGGGATGAGCTCCTAGCGAGGAACTGCCCACACCCCCTCGTTCTTGCGAGAAAACTCACTCTTCCTCACTTTGCCTCCCCGGGAACTCCTACGGTGAGTACAAGACGGGCAACAGGACCCTTTTTCAGGCAGCTCTGAGCACCCAGCTCTCCGGGTTGCCAACGGGACAGATTTCGCTTTTCTCGTCCGGCCTCCTTTTCACGGTTGCCACACAGCTCATGTAGTTGACGTTCCGGGAACCAAAGGAGGCCCGTGTCACATACTGTACTTCTTCGCTGAAAGCGCTTTGGAAAGCCAGTGTTCCTCCTGAAGTAAATTGCGCGAGCCAGTGAACGCCTTCGTTTCGCCTAGGTCATGGTACATCTCCCGAAGGCCTAGCCACCTTCAGAGGACGACTGCCTATTTCTCCCTCTAGAGGTAAAGTCCTGGTGCTGCTTCAGGGAGCAAGAGGTCAGGTATGAAGTCCGAGAACTCACCGTGTAAGCACGGTGGTTTTCCAAAAGCAGCTCAGGGTTACAAAATGAGGCCCCCTTGCATTGCCCAGAAGCCCCGGTATCAACGTGTTCTTCAGGCTTCCTCTAAGCTCTCCAAATCTAGCTCTCCCATGGAGGAAAAACGTTGTTGCCCAGCCTCCTGCATACAAAACAGTAGAGTCCAAAGACCCATGTGGCTGGATGGTGCTCAGCAGGCACAGATGCCACTTTTGGTACACAGGGACCTTCCTTGGAATACGGTGCAGACGCTCGCATCCTCAGACTTTGAAAGGCACACCCGCATTTACAGCACTTTAGTGGGGAAGGCCTCTTTGAAACTGCTGACTGCGACTCTGCTGGTGGAAACACTGCACCTTACTTTGACTCTGGCGCTCGGCTGACATTCGCCATAGATAAAAGTCCTGTGCTGGATGTGCTCCTAGCAAGGCATTGCAAGCACTCTGTTTCTTTGGGCAAAGTCTCCGTTCCTCCCCGGGCATTCCTGCAGGGTTGAGAAAGTTGGCGACCACAGTGCTTTTCATGAAGCACTGATCATCCAAAACACGGACTTTCCTTGCAACACGCGGGCAAGTTTCCTTATGACTAGCCAAGAAGGCTTTGGGATGAGAACCTAGCAAGGAACGGCACGCACTCCGGTTCTTCCAAGAAAATTCACTCGGCCTCAGGTTACCTCTCAGGGTAATCCTGGGGTGAATAGAAGACCGGCAACAGGACTGTTTCTCAGGCAGCTCTGAGGACACATCTCTCTGCTTTGTCACTGGGGCAAATTGTGCTGTTCCCGTCCCTCTCCACTTTCACGGTTGACACCTAGCTCATGTACCTGAAGTCCACAAGCAGGTGAAAGAGACATGCCACACACATGTGCCCTTCCATGAAAACACCTTGGCAAGCAGGAGTCCTCCTGAGGTGAATGGTGTGAGCCAGTGAATGATCTAGTTTCACCTACATCACCGTGGATCTTGCAAAGGCCTGACAGTCTTCAAAGGCTGAGAGCACATGTCTCCAGCTGGATCTGAAGTCGACGTGATGCATGCGAGGGGAAGACGTCAGCTATGAATTCTGAGAACACTTGCCATGGCGGTGTTTGTTCCAGTGCAGCTCAGGTTTACAAACTGGGGTCCCCTTGCATTGCCCAGAAGACCAGGGAGAAAACTCGTCCTGAGGATTCTTCCATGCTGTGGCTGTCTGGCTCCCCGATGGAGGAAACACATTGCTGCCTGGCCTTCTGCATACCAACAGTAGAGCCCAAAGACCATCATGAGGCATGAGGTTGCTCAGAAGGCACAGATGACACTTTGGGTACACAGTGATTTTCCTCGGAAACTGGTGCAGACGTGAGCGTCCTCAGATATGTGAAAGGCACACCAGCATTACAGCACTTCAGTGGTGAAAGCCTCGGGTCTCCTTGTGACCACCAACTTTGCTGATGGAAACACTGCCCCTTACTTTGAGTGTGCCGCTCAGTCGACATTCGCCTTAGCTGAAGCAGTCTGCTGCACGAGCTCCTGGCAAGGAACGGCAGGCGCACTGTTTCTTTCGAGAAAACTCACTCGTCCTCCCGGGCAATTCCTGCAGGGTGTCCAACATGGGCGCCACCCCGTGCCTTTCGTTCAGTTTTCTCGCCCCAAGCCTCCTGCTTCCAAAGGGGCAAAGAATGCTTTAGCCCTCAGGATCCAGTTTCTACGTGCAAAGCCAGCCTGTGGAGCAGCACCTTCTGCCCAGCTACGAGAGAGCCATGCGACACACTAGGCGCTCCTGTGAGGACCCTTTTGTAAGCAGAGGTTCTGCGCGAGGTGACGTGCCTAGTCACCACAGTGCTTCAGTCAGGCGATGTCGACTTTGGAACTTTCAATCGCCCAGCAGTGCTTCGGGAGCGGGGTCCATCATATCAGGCTGGTTGTAAAGTCACATTTCTGCTTGAGGTGAAGGGTCGTCAGCTTTGAGTTCATACAATCAATGTTACTCTCCGGATATGATTCCGGGCAGCTAATATCTAAGCCGGGAGTGTGACATGCATTGCTCATGACACCGGCCCCCACTCTGTTACCAAGACTGGTTTCCAGAGGTGGAGGTCTGGCTCTCCGCCGGAGCAGGCCGTGTGTTGCCCTGCCCTCTGCATGCACAGAGTGGAGGCCAACGACCCATGTGGCTGGAGCTCACTCAGAAGCCGCAGTTGACACTTTGGGTACACCGTGTTCTTCCATGACCTGGGTCCAGGCGCGAGAGACCCTGCAGTCCTGAGAGGCCTACCAGTGTTAAAGCAGTACCTTCACTAAGGCTTCTCAGACAGAGCTGCACTCCCAACACTTTTCACGGCTCTCGAGGACTTTCCTTTGGCAGCATGCGGGCAGGTTTCCGAACCACTAGCCAAGAAGGCTTTGGGATGAGCTCCTAGCGAGGAACTGCCCACACCCCCTCGTTCTTGCGAGAAAACTCACTCTTCCTCACTTTGCCTCCCCGGGAACTCCTACGGTGAGTACAAGACGGGCAACAGGACCCTTTTTCAGGCAGCTCTGAGCACCCAGCTCTCCGGGTTGCCAACGGGACAGATTTCGCTTTTCTCGTCCGGCCTCCTTTTCACGGTTGCCACACAGCTCATGTAGTTGACGTTCCGGGAACCAAAGGAGGCCCGTGTCACATACTGTACTTCTTCGCTGAAAGCGCTTTGGAAAGCCAGTGTTCCTCCTGAAGTAAATTGCGCGAGCCAGTGAACGCCTTCGTTTCGCCTAGGTCATGGTACATCTCCCGAAGGCCTAGCCACCTTCAGAGGACGACTGCCTATTTCTCCCTCTAGAGGTAAAGTCCTGGTGCTGCTTCAGGGAGCAAGAGGTCAGGTATGAAGTCCGAGAACTCACCGTGTAAGCACGGTGGTTTTCCAAAAGCAGCTCAGGGTTACAAAATGAGGCCCCCTTGCATTGCCCAGAAGCCCCGGTATCAACGTGTTCTTCAGGCTTCCTCTAAGCTCTCCAAATCTAGCTCTCCCATGGAGGAAAAACGTTGTTGCCCAGCCTCCTGCATACAAAACAGTAGAGTCCAAAGACCCATGTGGCTGGATGGTGCTCAGCAGGCACAGATGCCACTTTTGGTACACAGGGACCTTCCTTGGAATACGGTGCAGACGCTCGCATCCTCAGACTTTGAAAGGCACACCCGCATTTACAGCACTTTAGTGGGGAAGGCCTCTTTGAAACTGCTGACTGCGACTCTGCTGGTGGAAACACTGCACCTTACTTTGACTCTGGCGCTCGGCTGACATTCGCCATAGATAAAAGTCCTGTGCTGGATGTGCTCCTAGCAAGGCATTGCAAGCACTCTGTTTCTTTGGGCAAAGTCTCCGTTCCTCCCCGGGCATTCCTGCAGGGTTGAGAAAGTTGGCGACCACAGTGCTTTTCATGAAGCACTGATCATCCAAAACACGGACTTTCCTTGCAACACGCGGGCAAGTTTCCTTATGACTAGCCAAGAAGGCTTTGGGATGAGAACCTAGCAAGGAACGGCACGCACTCCGGTTCTTCCAAGAAAATTCACTCGGCCTCAGGTTACCTCTCAGGGTAATCCTGGGGTGAATAGAAGACCGGCAACAGGACTGTTTCTCAGGCAGCTCTGAGGACACATCTCTCTGCTTTGTCACTGGGGCAAATTGTGCTGTTCCCGTCCCTCTCCACTTTCACGGTTGACACCTAGCTCATGTACCTGAAGTCCACAAGCAGGTGAAAGAGACATGCCACACACATGTGACCTTCCATGAAAACACCTTGGCAAGCAGGAGTCCTCCTGAGGTGAATGGTGTGAGCCAGTGAATGATCTAGTTTCACCTACATCACCGTGGATCTTGCAAAGGCCTGACAGTCTTCAAAGGCTGAGAGCACATGTCTCCAGCTGGATCTGAAGTCGACGTGATGCATGCGAGGGGAAGACGTCAGCTATGAATTCTGAGAACACTTGCCATGGCGGTGTTTGTTCCAGTGCAGCTCAGGTTTACAAACTGGGGTCCCCTTGCATTGCCCAGAAGACCAGGGAGAAAACTCGTCCTGAGGATTCTTCCATGCTGTGGCTGTCTGGCTCCCCGATGGAGGAAACACATTGCTGCCTGGCCTTCTGCATACCAACAGTAGAGCCCAAAGACCATCATGAGGCATGAGGTTGCTCAGAAGGCACAGATGACACTTTGGGTACACAGTGATTTTCCTCGGAAACTGGTGCAGACGTGAGCGTCCTCAGATATGTGAAAGGCACACCAGCATTACAGCACTTCAGTGGTGAAAGCCTCGGGTCTCCTTGTGACCACCAACTTTGCTGATGGAAACACTGCCCCTTACTTTGAGTGTGCCGCTCAGTCGACATTCGCCTTAGCTGAAGCAGTCTGCTGCACGAGCTCCTGGCAAGGAACGGCAGGCGCACTGTTTCTTTCGAGAAAACTCACTCGTCCTCCCGGGCAATTCCTGCAGGGTGTCCAACATGGGCGCCACCCCGTGCCTTTCGTTCAGTTTTCTCGCCCCAAGCCTCCTGCTTCCAAAGGGGCAAAGAATGCTTTAGCCCTCAGGATCCAGTTTCTACGTGCAAAGCCAGCCTGTGGAGCAGCACCTTCTGCCCAGCTACGAGAGAGCCATGCGACACACTAGGCGCTCCTGTGAGGACCCTTTTGTAAGCAGAGGTTCTGCGCGAGGTGACGTGCCTAGTCACCACAGTGCTTCAGTCAGGCGATGTCGACTTTGGAACTTTCAATCGCCCAGCAGTGCTTCGGGAGCGGGGTCCATCATATCAGGCTGGTTGTAAAGTCACATTTCTGCTTGAGGTGAAGGGTCGTCAGCTTTGAGTTCATACAATCAATGTTACTCTCCGGATATGATTCCGGGCAGCTAATATCTAAGCCGGGAGTGTGACATGCATTGCTCATGACACCGGCCCCCACTCTGTTACCAAGACTGGTTTCCAGAGGTGGAGGTCTGGCTCTCCGCCGGAGCAGGCCGTGTGTTGCCCTGCCCTCTGCATGCACAGAGTGGAGGCCAACGACCCATGTGGCTGGAGCTCACTCAGAAGCCGCAGTTGACACTTTGGGTACACCGTGTTCTTCCATGACCTGGGTCCAGGCGCGAGAGACCCTGCAGTCCTGAGAGGCCTACCAGTGTTAAAGCAGTACCTTCACTAAGGCTTCTCAGACAGAGCTGCACTCCCAACACTTTTCACGGCTCTCGAGGACTTTCCTTTGGCAGCATGCGGGCAGGTTTCCGAACCACTAGCCAAGAAGGCTTTGGGATGAGCTCCTAGCGAGGAACTGCCCACACCCCCTCGTTCTTGCGAGAAAACTCACTCTTCCTCACTTTGCCTCCCCGGGAACTCCTACGGTGAGTACAAGACGGGCAACAGGACCCTTTTTCAGGCAGCTCTGAGCACCCAGCTCTCCGGGTTGCCAACGGGACAGATTTCGCTTTTCTCGTCCGGCCTCCTTTTCACGGTTGCCACACAGCTCATGTAGTTGACGTTCCGGGAACCAAAGGAGGCCCGTGTCACATACTGTACTTCTTCGCTGAAAGCGCTTTGGAAAGCCAGTGTTCCTCCTGAAGTAAATTGCGCGAGCCAGTGAACGCCTTCGTTTCGCCTAGGTCATGGTACATCTCCCGAAGGCCTAGCCACCTTCAGAGGACGACTGCCTATTTCTCCCTCTAGAGGTAAAGTCCTGGTGCTGCTTCAGGGAGCAAGAGGTCAGGTATGAAGTCCGAGAACTCACCGTGTAAGCACGGTGGTTTTCCAAAAGCAGCTCAGGGTTACAAAATGAGGCCCCCTTGCATTGCCCAGAAGCCCCGGTATCAACGTGTTCTTCAGGCTTCCTCTAAGCTCTCCAAATCTAGCTCTCCCATGGAGGAAAAACGTTGTTGCCCAGCCTCCTGCATACAAAACAGTAGAGTCCAAAGACCCATGTGGCTGGATGGTGCTCAGCAGGCACAGATGCCACTTTTGGTACACAGGGACCTTCCTTGGAATACGGTGCAGACGCTCGCATCCTCAGACTTTGAAAGGCACACCCGCATTTACAGCACTTTAGTGGGGAAGGCCTCTTTGAAACTGCTGACTGCGACTCTGCTGGTGGAAACACTGCACCTTACTTTGACTCTGGCGCTCGGCTGACATTCGCCATAGATAAAAGTCCTGTGCTGGATGTGCTCCTAGCAAGGCATTGCAAGCACTCTGTTTCTTTGGGCAAAGTCTCCGTTCCTCCCCGGGTATTCCTGCAGGGTTGAGAAAGTTGGCGACCACAGTGCTTTTCATGAAGCACTGATCATCCAAAACACGGACTTTCCTTGCAACACGCGGGCAAGTTTCCTTATGACTAGCCAAGAAGGCTTTGGGATGAGAACCTAGCAAGGAACGGCACGCACTCCGGTTCTTCCAAGAAAATTCACTCGGCCTCAGGTTACCTCTCAGGGTAATCCTGGGGTGAATAGAAGACCGGCAACAGGACTGTTTCTCAGGCAGCTCTGAGGACACATCTCTCTGCTTTGTCACTGGGGCAAATTGTGCTGTTCCCGTCCCTCTCCACTTTCACGGTTGACACCTAGCTCATGTACCTGAAGTCCACAAGCAGGTGAAAGAGACATGCCACACACATGTGCCCTTCCATGAAAACACCTTGGCAAGCAGGAGTCCTCCTGAGGTGAATGGTGTGAGCCAGTGAATGATCTAGTTTCACCTACATCACCGTGGATCTTGCAAAGGCCTGACAGTCTTCAAAGGCTGAGAGCACATGTCTCCAGCTGGATCTGAAGTCGACGTGATGCATGCGAGGGGAAGACGTCAGCTATGAATTCTGAGAACACTTGCCATGGCGGTGTTTGTTCCAGTGCAGCTCAGGTTTACAAACTGGGGTCCCCTTGCATTGCCCAGAAGACCAGGGAGAAAACTCGTCCTGAGGATTCTTCCATGCTGTGGCTGTCTGGCTCCCCGATGGAGGAAACACATTGCTGCCTGGCCTTCTGCATACCAACAGTAGAGCCCAAAGACCATCATGAGGCATGAGGTTGCTCAGAAGGCACAGATGACACTTTGGGTACACAGTGATTTTCCTCGGAAACTGGTGCAGACGTGAGCGTCCTCAGATATGTGAAAGGCACACCAGCATTACAGCACTTCAGTGGTGAAAGCCTCGGGTCTCCTTGTGACCACCAACTTTGCTGATGGAAACACTGCCCCTTACTTTGAGTGTGCCGCTCAGTCGACATTCGCCTTAGCTGAAGCAGTCTGCTGCACGAGCTCCTGGCAAGGAACGGCAGGCGCACTGTTTCTTTCGAGAAAACTCACTCGTCCTCCCGGGCAATTCCTGCAGGGTGTCCAACATGGGCGCCACCCCGTGCCTTTCGTTCAGTTTTCTCGCCCCAAGCCTCCTGCTTCCAAAGGGGCAAAGAATGCTTTAGCCCTCAGGATCCAGTTTCTACGTGCAAAGCCAGCCTGTGGAGCAGCACCTTCTGCCCAGCTACGAGAGAGCCATGCGACACACTAGGCGCTCCTGTGAGGACCCTTTTGTAAGCAGAGGTTCTGCGCGAGGTGACGTGCCTAGTCACCACAGTGCTTCAGTCAGGCGATGTCGACTTTGGAACTTTCAATCGCCCAGCAGTGCTTCGGGAGCGGGGTCCATCATATCAGGCTGGTTGTAAAGTCACATTTCTGCTTGAGGTGAAGGGTCGTCAGCTTTGAGTTCATACAATCAATGTTACTCTCCGGATATGATTCCGGGCAGCTAATATCTAAGCCGGGAGTGTGACATGCATTGCTCATGACACCGGCCCCCACTCTGTTACCAAGACTGGTTTCCAGAGGTGGAGGTCTGGCTCTCCGCCGGAGCAGGCCGTGTGTTGCCCTGCCCTCTGCATGCACAGAGTGGAGGCCAACGACCCATGTGGCTGGAGCTCACTCAGAAGCCGCAGTTGACACTTTGGGTACACCGTGTTCTTCCATGACCTGGGTCCAGGCGCGAGAGACCCTGCAGTCCTGAGAGGCCTACCAGTGTTAAAGCAGTACCTTCACTAAGGCTTCTCAGACAGAGCTGCACTCCCAACACTTTTCACGGCTCTCGAGGACTTTCCTTTGGCAGCATGCGGGCAGGTTTCCGAACCACTAGCCAAGAAGGCTTTGGGATGAGCTCCTAGCGAGGAACTGCCCACACCCCCTCGTTCTTGCGAGAAAACTCACTCTTCCTCACTTTGCCTCCCCGGGAACTCCTACGGTGAGTACAAGACGGGCAACAGGACCCTTTTTCAGGCAGCTCTGAGCACCCAGCTCTCCGGGTTGCCAACGGGACAGATTTCGCTTTTCTCGTCCGGCCTCCTTTTCACGGTTGCCACACAGCTCATGTAGTTGACGTTCCGGGAACCAAAGGAGGCCCGTGTCACATACTGTACTTCTTCGCTGAAAGCGCTTTGGAAAGCCAGTGTTCCTCCTGAAGTAAATTGCGCGAGCCAGTGAACGCCTTCGTTTCGCCTAGGTCATGGTACATCTCCCGAAGGCCTAGCCACCTTCAGAGGACGACTGCCTATTTCTCCCTCTAGAGGTAAAGTCCTGGTGCTGCTTCAGGGAGCAAGAGGTCAGGTATGAAGTCCGAGAACTCACCGTGTAAGCACGGTGGTTTTCCAAAAGCAGCTCAGGGTTACAAAATGAGGCCCCCTTGCATTGCCCAGAAGCCCCGGTATCAACGTGTTCTTCAGGCTTCCTCTAAGCTCTCCAAATCTAGCTCTCCCATGGAGGAAAAACGTTGTTGCCCAGCCTCCTGCATACAAAACAGTAGAGTCCAAAGACCCATGTGGCTGGATGGTGCTCAGCAGGCACAGATGCCACTTTTGGTACACAGGGACCTTCCTTGGAATACGGTGCAGACGCTCGCATCCTCAGACTTTGAAAGGCACACCCGCATTTACAGCAGTTTAGTGGGGAAGGCCTCTTTGAAACTGCTGACTGCGACTCTGCTGGTGGAAACACTGCACCTTACTTTGACTCTGGCGCTCGGCTGACATTCGCCATAGATAAAAGTCCTGTGCTGGATGTGCTCCTAGCAAGGCATTGCAAGCACTCTGTTTCTTTGGGCAAAGTCTCCGTTCCTCCCCGGGTATTCCTGCAGGGTTGAGAAAGTTGGCGACCACAGTGCTTTTCATGAAGCACTGATCATCCAAAACACGGACTTTCCTTGCAACACGCGGGCAAGTTTCCTTATGACTAGCCAAGAAGGCTTTGGGATGAGAACCTAGCAAGGAACGGCACGCACTCCGGTTCTTCCAAGAAAATTCACTCGGCCTCAGGTTACCTCTCAGGGTAATCCTGGGGTGAATAGAAGACCGGCAACAGGACTGTTTCTCAGGCAGCTCTGAGGACACATCTCTCTGCTTTGTCACTGGGGCAAATTGTGCTGTTCCCGTCCCTCTCCACTTTCACGGTTGACACCTAGCTCATGTACCTGAAGTCCACAAGCAGGTGAAAGAGACATGCCACACACATGTGCCCTTCCATGAAAACACCTTGGCAAGCAGGAGTCCTCCTGAGGTGAATGGTGTGAGCCAGTGAATGATCTAGTTTCACCTACATCACCGTGGATCTTGCAAAGGCCTGACAGTCTTCAAAGGCTGAGAGCACATGTCTCCAGCTGGATCTGAAGTCGACGTGATGCATGCGAGGGGAAGACGTCAGCTATGAATTCTGAGAACACTTGCCATGGCGGTGTTTGTTCCAGTGCAGCTCAGGTTTACAAACTGGGGTCCCCTTGCATTGCCCAGAAGACCAGGGAGAAAACTCGTCCTGAGGATTCTTCCATGCTGTGGCTGTCTGGCTCCCCGATGGAGGAAACACATTGCTGCCTGGCCTTCTGCATACCAACAGTAGAGCCCAAAGACCATCATGAGGCATGAGGTTGCTCAGAAGGCACAGATGACACTTTGGGTACACAGTGATTTTCCTCGGAAACTGGTGCAGACGTGAGCGTCCTCAGATATGTGAAAGGCACACCAGCATTACAGCACTTCAGTGGTGAAAGCCTCGGGTCTACTTGTGACCACCAACTTTGCTGATGGAAACACTGCCCCTTACTTTGAGTGTGCCGCTCAGTCGACATTCGCCTTAGCTGAAGCAGTCTGCTGCACGAGCTCCTGGCAAGGAACGGCAGGCGCACTGTTTCTTTCGAGAAAACTCACTCGTCCTCCCGGGCAATTCCTGCAGGGTGTCCAACATGGGCGCCACCCCGTGCCTTTCGTTCAGTTTTCTCGCCCCAAGCCTCCTGCTTCCAAAGGGGCAAAGAATGCTTTAGCCCTCAGGATCCAGTTTCTACGTGCAAAGCCAGCCTGTGGAGCAGCACCTTCTGCCCAGCTACGAGAGAGCCATGCGACACACTAGGCGCTCCTGTGAGGACCCTTTTGTAAGCAGAGGTTCTGCGCGAGGTGACGTGCCTAGTCACCACAGTGCTTCAGTCAGGCGATGTCGACTTTGGAACTTTCAATCGCCCAGCAGTGCTTCGGGAGCGGGGTCCATCATATCAGGCTGGTTGTAAAGTCACATTTCTGCTTGAGGTGAAGGGTCGTCAGCTTTGAGTTCATACAATCAATGTTACTCTCCGGATATGATTCCGGGCAGCTAATATCTAAGCCGGGAGTGTGACATGCATTGCTCATGACACCGGCCCCCACTCTGTTACCAAGACTGGTTTCCAGAGGTGGAGGTCTGGCTCTCCGCCGGAGCAGGCCGTGTGTTGCCCTGCCCTCTGCATGCACAGAGTGGAGGCCAACGACCCATGTGGCTGGAGCTCACTCAGAAGCCGCAGTTGACACTTTGGGTACACCGTGTTCTTCCATGACCTGGGTCCAGGCGCGAGAGACCCTGCAGTCCTGAGAGGCCTACCAGTGTTAAAGCAGTACCTTCACTAAGGCTTCTCAGACAGAGCTGCACTCCCAACACTTTTCACGGCTCTCGAGGACTTTCCTTTGGCAGCATGCGGGCAGGTTTCCGAACCACTAGCCAAGAAGGCTTTGGGATGAGCTCCTAGCGAGGAACTGCCCACACCCCCTCGTTCTTGCGAGAAAACTCACTCTTCCTCACTTTGCCTCCCCGGGAACTCCTACGGTGAGTACAAGACGGGCAACAGGACCCTTTTTCAGGCAGCTCTGAGCACCCAGCTCTCCGGGTTGCCAACGGGACAGATTTCGCTTTTCTCGTCCGGCCTCCTTTTCACGGTTGCCACACAGCTCATGTAGTTGACGTTCCGGGAACCAAAGGAGGCCCGTGTCACATACTGTACTTCTTCGCTGAAAGCGCTTTGGAAAGCCAGTGTTCCTCCTGAAGTAAATTGCGCGAGCCAGTGAACGCCTTCGTTTCGCCTAGGTCATGGTACATCTCCCGAAGGCCTAGCCACCTTCAGAGGACGACTGCCTATTTCTCCCTCTAGAGGTAAAGTCCTGGTGCTGCTTCAGGGAGCAAGAGGTCAGGTATGAAGTCCGAGAACTCACCGTGTAAGCACGGTGGTTTTCCAAAAGCAGCTCAGGGTTACAAAATGAGGCCCCCTTGCATTGCCCAGAAGCCCCGGTATCAACGTGTTCTTCAGGCTTCCTCTAAGCTCTCCAAATCTAGCTCTCCCATGGAGGAAAAACGTTGTTGCCCAGCCTCCTGCATACAAAACAGTAGAGTCCAAAGACCCATGTGGCTGGATGGTGCTCAGCAGGCACAGATGCCACTTTTGGTACACAGGGACCTTCCTTGGAATACGGTGCAGACGCTCGCATCCTCAGACTTTGAAAGGCACACCCGCATTTACAGCAGTTTAGTGGGGAAGGCCTCTTTGAAACTGCTGACTGCGACTCTGCTGGTGGAAACACTGCACCTTACTTTGACTCTGGCGCTCGGCTGACATTCGCCATAGATAAAAGTCCTGTGCTGGATGTGCTCCTAGCAAGGCATTGCAAGCACTCTGTTTCTTTGGGCAAAGTCTCCGTTCCTCCCCGGGTATTCCTGCAGGGTTGAGAAAGTTGGCGACCACAGTGCTTTTCATGAAGCACTGATCATCCAAAACACGGACTTTCCTTGCAACACGCGGGCAAGTTTCCTTATGACTAGCCAAGAAGGCTTTGGGATGAGAACCTAGCAAGGAACGGCACGCACTCCGGTTCTTCCAAGAAAATTCACTCGGCCTCAGGTTACCTCTCAGGGTAATCCTGGGGTGAATAGAAGACCGGCAACAGGACTGTTTCTCAGGCAGCTCTGAGGACACATCTCTCTGCTTTGTCACTGGGGCAAATTGTGCTGTTCCCGTCCCTCTCCACTTTCACGGTTGACACCTAGCTCATGTACCTGAAGTCCACAAGCAGGTGAAAGAGACATGCCACACACATGTGCCCTTCCATGAAAACACCTTGGCAAGCAGGAGTCCTCCTGAGGTGAATGGTGTGAGCCAGTGAATGATCTAGTTTCACCTACATCACCGTGGATCTTGCAAAGGCCTGACAGTCTTCAAAGGCTGAGAGCACATGTCTCCAGCTGGATCTGAAGTCGACGTGATGCATGCGAGGGGAAGACGTCAGCTATGAATTCTGAGAACACTTGCCATGGCGGTGTTTGTTCCAGTGCAGCTCAGGTTTACAAACTGGGGTCCCCTTGCATTGCCCAGAAGACCAGGGAGAAAACTCGTCCTGAGGATTCTTCCATGCTGTGGCTGTCTGGCTCCCCGATGGAGGAAACACATTGCTGCCTGGCCTTCTGCATACCAACAGTAGAGCCCAAAGACCATCATGAGGCATGAGGTTGCTCAGAAGGCACAGATGACACTTTGGGTACACAGTGATTTTCCTCGGAAACTGGTGCAGACGTGAGCGTCCTCAGATATGTGAAAGGCACACCAGCATTACAGCACTTCAGTGGTGAAAGCCTCGGGTCTACTTGTGACCACCAACTTTGCTGATGGAAACACTGCCCCTTACTTTGAGTGTGCCGCTCAGTCGACATTCGCCTTAGCTGAAGCAGTCTGCTGCACGAGCTCCTGGCAAGGAACGGCAGGCGCACTGTTTCTTTCGAGAAAACTCACTCGTCCTCCCGGGCAATTCCTGCAGGGTGTCCAACATGGGCGCCACCCCGTGCCTTTCGTTCAGTTTTCTCGCCCCAAGCCTCCTGCTTCCAAAGGGGCAAAGAATGCTTTAGCCCTCAGGATCCAGTTTCTACGTGCAAAGCCAGCCTGTGGAGCAGCACCTTCTGCCCAGCTACGAGAGAGCCATGCGACACACTAGGCGCTCCTGTGAGGACCCTTTTGTAAGCAGAGGTTCTGCGCGAGGTGACGTGCCTAGTCACCACAGTGCTTCAGTCAGGCGATGTCGACTTTGGAACTTTCAATCGCCCAGCAGTGCTTCGGGAGCGGGGTCCATCATATCAGGCTGGTTGTAAAGTCACATTTCTGCTTGAGGTGAAGGGTCGTCAGCTTTGAGTTCATACAATCAATGTTACTCTCCGGATATGATTCCGGGCAGCTAATATCTAAGCCGGGAGTGTGACATGCATTGCTCATGACACCGGCCCCCACTCTGTTACCAAGACTGGTTTCCAGAGGTGGAGGTCTGGCTCTCCGCCGGAGCAGGCCGTGTGTTGCCCTGCCCTCTGCATGCACAGAGTGGAGGCCAACGACCCATGTGGCTGGAGCTCACTCAGAAGCCGCAGTTGACACTTTGGGTACACCGTGTTCTTCCATGACCTGGGTCCAGGCGCGAGAGACCCTGCAGTCCTGAGAGGCCTACCAGTGTTAAAGCAGTACCTTCACTAAGGCTTCTCAGACAGAGCTGCACTCCCAACACTTTTCACGGCTCTCGAGGACTTTCCTTTGGCAGCATGCGGGCAGGTTTCCGAACCACTAGCCAAGAAGGCTTTGGGATGAGCTCCTAGCGAGGAACTGCCCACACCCCCTCGTTCTTGCGAGAAAACTCACTCTTCCTCACTTTGCCTCCCCGGGAACTCCTACGGTGAGTACAAGACGGGCAACAGGACCCTTTTTCAGGCAGCTCTGAGCACCCAGCTCTCCGGGTTGCCAACGGGACAGATTTCGCTTTTCTCGTCCGGCCTCCTTTTCACGGTTGCCACACAGCTCATGTAGTTGACGTTCCGGGAACCAAAGGAGGCCCGTGTCACATACTGTACTTCTTCGCTGAAAGCGCTTTGGAAAGCCAGTGTTCCTCCTGAAGTAAATTGCGCGAGCCAGTGAACGCCTTCGTTTCGCCTAGGTCATGGTACATCTCCCGAAGGCCTAGCCACCTTCAGAGGACGACTGCCTATTTCTCCCTCTAGAGGTAAAGTCCTGGTGCTGCTTCAGGGAGCAAGAGGTCAGGTATGAAGTCCGAGAACTCACCGTGTAAGCACGGTGGTTTTCCAAAAGCAGCTCAGGGTTACAAAATGAGGCCCCCTTGCATTGCCCAGAAGCCCCGGTATCAACGTGTTCTTCAGGCTTCCTCTAAGCTCTCCAAATCTAGCTCTCCCATGGAGGAAAAACGTTGTTGCCCAGCCTCCTGCATACAAAACAGTAGAGTCCAAAGACCCATGTGGCTGGATGGTGCTCAGCAGGCACAGATGCCACTTTTGGTACACAGGGACCTTCCTTGGAATACGGTGCAGACGCTCGCATCCTCAGACTTTGAAAGGCACACCCGCATTTACAGCAGTTTAGTGGGGAAGGCCTCTTTGAAACTGCTGACTGCGACTCTGCTGGTGGAAACACTGCACCTTACTTTGACTCTGGCGCTCGGCTGACATTCGCCATAGATAAAAGTCCTGTGCTGGATGTGCTCCTAGCAAGGCATTGCAAGCACTCTGTTTCTTTGGGCAAAGTCTCCGTTCCTCCCCGGGTATTCCTGCAGGGTTGAGAAAGTTGGCGACCACAGTGCTTTTCATGAAGCACTGATCATCCAAAACACGGACTTTCCTTGCAACACGCGGGCAAGTTTCCTTATGACTAGCCAAGAAGGCTTTGGGATGAGAACCTAGCAAGGAACGGCACGCACTCCGGTTCTTCCAAGAAAATTCACTCGGCCTCAGGTTACCTCTCAGGGTAATCCTGGGGTGAATAGAAGACCGGCAACAGGACTGTTTCTCAGGCAGCTCTGAGGACACATCTCTCTGCTTTGTCACTGGGGCAAATTGTGCTGTTCCCGTCCCTCTCCACTTTCACGGTTGACACCTAGCTCATGTACCTGAAGTCCACAAGCAGGTGAAAGAGACATGCCACACACATGTGCCCTTCCATGAAAACACCTTGGCAAGCAGGAGTCCTCCTGAGGTGAATGGTGTGAGCCAGTGAATGATCTAGTTTCACCTACATCACCGTGGACCTTGCAAAGGCCTGACAGTCTTCAAAGGCTGAGAGCACATGTCTGCAGCTGGATCTGAAGTCGACGTGATGCATGCGAGGGGAAGACGTCAGCTATGAATTCTGAGAACACTTGCCATGGCGGTGTTTGTTCCAGTGCAGCTCAGGTTTACAAACTGGGGTCCCCTTGCATTGCCCAGAAGACCAGGGAGAAAACTCGTCCTGAGGATTCTTCCATGCTGTGGCTGTCTGGCTCCCCGATGGAGGAAACACATTGCTGCCTGGCCTTCTGCATACCAACAGTAGAGCCCAAAGACCATCATGAGGCATGAGGTTGCTCAGAAGGCACAGATGACACTTTGGGTACACAGTGATTTTCCTCGGAAACTGGTGCAGACGTGAGCGTCCTCAGATATGTGAAAGGCACACCAGCATTACAGCACTTCAGTGGTGAAAGCCTCGGGTCTACTTGTGACCACCAACTTTGCTGATGGAAACACTGCCCCTTACTTTGAGTGTGCCGCTCAGTCGACATTCGCCTTAGCTGAAGCAGTCTGCTGCACGAGCTCCTGGCAAGGAACGGCAGGCGCACTGTTTCTTTCGAGAAAACTCACTCGTCCTCCCGGGCAATTCCTGCAGGGTGTCCAACATGGGCGCCACCCCGTGCCTTTCGTTCAGTTTTCTCGCCCCAAGCCTCCTGCTTCCAAAGGGGCAAAGAATGCTTTAGCCCTCAGGATCCAGTTTCTACGTGCAAAGCCAGCCTGTGGAGCAGCACCTTCTGCCCAGCTACGAGAGAGCCATGCGACACACTAGGCGCTCCTGTGAGGACCCTTTTGTAAGCAGAGGTTCTGCGCGAGGTGACGTGCCTAGTCACCACAGTGCTTCAGTCAGGCGATGTCGACTTTGGAACTTTCAATCGCCCAGCAGTGCTTCGGGAGCGGGGTCCATCATATCAGGCTGGTTGTAAAGTCACATTTCTGCTTGAGGTGAAGGGTCGTCAGCTTTGAGTTCATACAATCAATGTTACTCTCCGGATATGATTCCGGGCAGCTAATATCTAAGCCGGGAGTGTGACATGCATTGCTCATGACACCGGCCCCCACTCTGTTACCAAGACTGGTTTCCAGAGGTGGAGGTCTGGCTCTCCGCCGGAGCAGGCCGTGTGTTGCCCTGCCCTCTGCATGCACAGAGTGGAGGCCAACGACCCATGTGGCTGGAGCTCACTCAGAAGCCGCAGTTGACACTTTGGGTACACCGTGTTCTTCCATGACCTGGGTCCAGGCGCGAGAGACCCTGCAGTCCTGAGAGGCCTACCAGTGTTAAAGCAGTACCTTCACTAAGGCTTCTCAGACAGAGCTGCACTCCCAACACTTTTCACGGCTCTCGAGGACTTTCCTTTGGCAGCATGCGGGCAGGTTTCCGAACCACTAGCCAAGAAGGCTTTGGGATGAGCTCCTAGCGAGGAACTGCCCACACCCCCTCGTTCTTGCGAGAAAACTCACTCTTCCTCACTTTGCCTCCCCGGGAACTCCTACGGTGAGTACAAGACGGGCAACAGGACCCTTTTTCAGGCAGCTCTGAGCACCCAGCTCTCCGGGTTGCCAACGGGACAGATTTCGCTTTTCTCGTCCGGCCTCCTTTTCACGGTTGCCACACAGCTCATGTAGTTGACGTTCCGGGAACCAAAGGAGGCCCGTGTCACATACTGTACTTCTTCGCTGAAAGCGCTTTGGAAAGCCAGTGTTCCTCCTGAAGTAAATTGCGCGAGCCAGTGAACGCCTTCGTTTCGCCTAGGTCATGGTACATCTCCCGAAGGCCTAGCCACCTTCAGAGGACGACTGCCTATTTCTCCCTCTAGAGGTAAAGTCCTGGTGCTGCTTCAGGGAGCAAGAGGTCAGGTATGAAGTCCGAGAACTCACCGTGTAAGCACGGTGGTTTTCCAAAAGCAGCTCAGGGTTACAAAATGAGGCCCCCTTGCATTGCCCAGAAGCCCCGGTATCAACGTGTTCTTCAGGCTTCCTCTAAGCTCTCCAAATCTAGCTCTCCCATGGAGGAAAAACGTTGTTGCCCAGCCTCCTGCATACAAAACAGTAGAGTCCAAAGACCCATGTGGCTGGATGGTGCTCAGCAGGCACAGATGCCACTTTTGGTACACAGGGACCTTCCTTGGAATACGGTGCAGACGCTCGCATCCTCAGACTTCGAAAGGCACACCCGCATTTACAGCACTTTAGTGGGGAAGGCCTCTTTGAAACTGCTGACTGCGACTCTGCTGGTGGAAACACTGCACCTTACTTTGACTCTGGCGCTCGGCTGACATTCGCCATAGATAAAAGTCCTGTGCTGGATGTGCTCCTAGCAAGGCATTGCAAGCACTCTGTTTCTTTGGGCAAAGTCTCCGTTCCTCCCCGGGTATTCCTGCAGGGTTGAGAAAGTTGGCGACCACAGTGCTTTTCATGAAGCACTGATCATCCAAAACACGGACTTTCCTTGCAACACGCGGGCAAGTTTCCTTATGACTAGCCAAGAAGGCTTTGGGATGAGAACCTAGCAAGGAACGGCACGCACTCCGGTTCTTCCAAGAAAATTCACTCGGCCTCAGGTTACCTCTCAGGGTAATCCTGGGGTGAATAGAAGACCGGCAACAGGACTGTTTCTCAGGCAGCTCTGAGGACACATCTCTCTGCTTTGTCACTGGGGCAAATTGTGCTGTTCCCGTCCCTCTCCACTTTCACGGTTGACACCTAGCTCATGTACCTGAAGTCCACAAGCAGGTGAAAGAGACATGCCACACACATGTGCCCTTCCATGAAAACACCTTGGCAAGCAGGAGTCCTCCTGAGGTGAATGGTGTGAGCCAGTGAATGATCTAGTTTCACCTACATCACCGTGGACCTTGCAAAGGCCTGACAGTCTTCAAAGGCTGAGAGCACATGTCTGCAGCTGGATCTGAAGTCGACGTGATGCATGCGAGGGGAAGACGTCAGCTATGAATTCTGAGAACACTTGCCATGGCGGTGTTTGTTCCAGTGCAGCTCAGGTTTACAAACTGGGGTCCCCTTGCATTGCCCAGAAGACCAGGGAGAAAACTCGTCCTGAGGATTCTTCCATGCTGTGGCTGTCTGGCTCCCCGATGGAGGAAACACATTGCTGCCTGGCCTTCTGCATACCAACAGTAGAGCCCAAAGACCATCATGAGGCATGAGGTTGCTCAGAAGGCACAGATGACACTTTGGGTACACAGTGATTTTCCTCGGAAACTGGTGCAGACGTGAGCGTCCTCAGATATGTGAAAGGCACACCAGCATTACAGCACTTCAGTGGTGAAAGCCTCGGGTCTACTTGTGACCACCAACTTTGCTGATGGAAACACTGCCCCTTACTTTGAGTGTGCCGCTCAGTCGACATTCGCCTTAGCTGAAGCAGTCTGCTGCACGAGCTCCTGGCAAGGAACGGCAGGCGCACTGTTTCTTTCGAGAAAACTCACTCGTCCTCCCGGGCAATTCCTGCAGGGTGTCCAACATGGGCGCCACCCCGTGCCTTTCGTTCAGTTTTCTCGCCCCAAGCCTCCTGCTTCCAAAGGGGCAAAGAATGCTTTAGCCCTCAGGATCCAGTTTCTACGTGCAAAGCCAGCCTGTGGAGCAGCACCTTCTGCCCAGCTACGAGAGAGCCATGCGACACACTAGGCGCTCCTGTGAGGACCCTTTTGTAAGCAGAGGTTCTGCGCGAGGTGACGTGCCTAGTCACCACAGTGCTTCAGTCAGGCGATGTCGACTTTGGAACTTTCAATCGCCCAGCAGTGCTTCGGGAGAGGGGTCCATCATATCAGGCTGGTTGTAAAGTCACATTTCTGCTTGAGGTGAAGGGTCGTCAGCTTTGAGTTCATACAATCAATGTTACTCTCCGGATATGATTCCGGGCAGCTAATATCTAAGCCGGGAGTGTGACATGCATTGCTCATGACACCGGCCCCCACTCTGTTACCAAGACTGGTTTCCAGAGGTGGAGGTCTGGCTCTCCGCCGGAGCAGGCCGTGTGTTGCCCTGCCCTCTGCATGCACAGAGTGGAGGCCAACGACCCATGTGGCTGGAGCTCACTCAGAAGCCGCAGTTGACACTTTGGGTACACCGTGTTCTTCCATGACCTGGGTCCAGGCGCGAGAGACCCTGCAGTCCTGAGAGGCCTACCAGTGTTAAAGCAGTACCTTCACTAAGGCTTCTCAGACAGAGCTGCACTCCCAACACTTTTCACGGCTCTCGAGGACTTTCCTTTGGCAGCATGCGGGCAGGTTTCCGAACCACTAGCCAAGAAGGCTTTGGGATGAGCTCCTAGCGAGGAACTGCCCACACCCCCTCGTTCTTGCGAGAAAACTCACTCTTCCTCACTTTGCCTCCCCGGGAACTCCTACGGTGAGTACAAGACGGGCAACAGGACCCTTTTTCAGGCAGCTCTGAGCACCCAGCTCTCCGGGTTGCCAACGGGACAGATTTCGCTTTTCTCGTCCGGCCTCCTTTTCACGGTTGCCACACAGCTCATGTAGTTGACGTTCCGGGAACCAAAGGAGGCCCGTGTCACATACTGTACTTCTTCGCTGAAAGCGCTTTGGAAAGCCAGTGTTCCTCCTGAAGTAAATTGCGCGAGCCAGTGAACGCCTTCGTTTCGCCTAGGTCATGGTACATCTCCCGAAGGCCTAGCCACCTTCAGAGGACGACTGCCTATTTCTCCCTCTAGAGGTAAAGTCCTGGTGCTGCTTCAGGGAGCAAGAGGTCAGGTATGAAGTCCGAGAACTCACCGTGTAAGCACGGTGGTTTTCCAAAAGCAGCTCAGGGTTACAAAATGAGGCCCCCTTGCATTGCCCAGAAGCCCCGGTATCAACGTGTTCTTCAGGCTTCCTCTAAGCTCTCCAAATCTAGCTCTCCCATGGAGGAAAAACGTTGTTGCCCAGCCTCCTGCATACAAAACAGTAGAGTCCAAAGACCCATGTGGCTGGATGGTGCTCAGCAGGCACAGATGCCACTTTTGGTACACAGGGACCTTCCTTGGAATACGGTGCAGACGCTCGCATCCTCAGACTTTGAAAGGCACACCCGCATTTACAGCACTTTAGTGGGGAAGGCCTCTTTGAAACTGCTGACTGCGACTCTGCTGGTGGAAACACTGCACCTTACTTTGACTCTGGCGCTCGGCTGACATTCGCCATAGATAAAAGTCCTGTGCTGGATGTGCTCCTAGCAAGGCATTGCAAGCACTCTGTTTCTTTGGGCAAAGTCTCCGTTCCTCCCCGGGTATTCCTGCAGGGTTGAGAAAGTTGGCGACCACAGTGCTTTTCATGAAGCACTGATCATCCAAAACACGGACTTTCCTTGCAACACGCGGGCAAGTTTCCTTATGACTAGCCAAGAAGGCTTTGGGATGAGAACCTAGCAAGGAACGGCACGCACTCCGGTTCTTCCAAGAAAATTCACTCGGCCTCAGGTTACCTCTCAGGGTAATCCTGGGGTGAATAGAAGACCGGCAACAGGACTGTTTCTCAGGCAGCTCTGAGGACACATCTCTCTGCTTCGTCACTGGGGCAAATTGTGCTGTTCCCGTCCCTCTCCACTTTCACGGTTGACACCTAGCTCATGTACCTGAAGTCCACAAGCAGGTGAAAGAGACATGCCACACACATGTGCCCTTCCATGAAAACACCTTGGCAAGCAGGAGTCCTCCTGAGGTGAATGGTGTGAGCCAGTGAATGATCTAGTTTCACCTACATCACCGTGGACCTTGCAAAGGCCTGACAGTCTTCAAAGGCTGAGAGCACATGTCTGCAGCTGGATCTGAAGTCGACGTGATGCATGCGAGGGGAAGACGTCAGCTATGAATTCTGAGAACACTTGCCATGGCGGTGTTTGTTCCAGTGCAGCTCAGGTTTACAAACTGGGGTCCCCTTGCATTGCCCAGAAGACCAGGGAGAAAACTCGTCCTGAGGATTCTTCCATGCTGTGGCTATCTGGCTCCCCGATGGAGGAAACACATTGCTGCCTGGCCTTCTGCATACCAACAGTAGAGCCCAAAGACCATCATGAGGCATGAGGTTGCTCAGAAGGCACAGATGACACTTTGGGTACACAGTGATTTTCCTCGGAAACTGGTGCAGACGTGAGCGTCCTCAGATATGTGAAAGGCACACCAGCATTACAGCACTTCAGTGGTGAAAGCCTCGGGTCTACTTGTGACCACCAACTTTGCTGATGGAAACACTGCCCCTTACTTTGAGTGTGCCGCTCAGTCGACATTCGCCTTAGCTGAAGCAGTCTGCTGCACGAGCTCCTGGCAAGGAACGGCAGGCGCACTGTTTCTTTCGAGAAAACTCACTCGTCCTCCCGGGCAATTCCTGCAGGGTGTCCAACATGGGCGCCACCCCGTGCCTTTCGTTCAGTTTTCTCGCCCCAAGCCTCCTGCTTCCAAAGGGGCAAAGAATGCTTTAGCCCTCAGGATCCAGTTTCTACGTGCAAAGCCAGCCTGTGGAGCAGCACCTTCTGCCCAGCTACGAGAGAGCCATGCGACACACTAGGCGCTCCTGTGAGGACCCTTTTGTAAGCAGAGGTTCTGCGCGAGGTGACGTGCCTAGTCACCACAGTGCTTCAGTCAGGCGATGTCGACTTTGGAACTTTCAATCGCCCAGCAGTGCTTCGGGAGAGGGGTCCATCATATCAGACTGGTTGTAAAGTCACATTTCTGCTTGAGGTGAAGGGTCGTCAGCTTTGAGTTCATACAATCAATGTTACTCTCCGGATATGATTCCGGGCAGCTAATATCTAAGCCGGGAGTGTGACATGCATTGCTCATGACACCGGGCCCCACTCTGTTACCAAGACTGGTTTCCAGAGGTGGAGGTCTGGCTCTCCGCCGGAGCAGGCCGTGTGTTGCCCTGCCCTCTGCATGCACAGAGTGGAGGCCAACGACCCATGTGGCTGGAGCTCACTCAGAAGCCGCAGTTGACACTTTGGGTACACCGTGTTCTTCCATGACCTGGGTCCAGGCGCGAGAGACCCTGCAGTCCTGAGAGGCCTACCAGTGTTAAAGCAGTACCTTCACTAAGGCTTCTCAGACAGAGCTGCACTCCCAACACTTTTCACGGCTCTCGAGGACTTTCCTTTGGCAGCATGCGGGCAGGTTTCCGAACCACTAGCCAAGAAGGCTTTGGGATGAGCTCCTAGCGAGGAACTGCCCACACCCCCTCGTTCTTGCGAGAAAACTCACTCTTCCTCACTTTGCCTCCCCGGGAACTCCTACGGTGAGTACAAGACGGGCAACAGGACCCTTTTTCAGGCAGCTCTGAGCACCCAGCTCTCCGGGTTGCCAACGGGACAGATTTCGCTTTTCTCGTCCGGCCTCCTTTTCACGGTTGCCACACAGCTCATGTAGTTGACGTTCCGGGAACCAAAGGAGGCCCGTGTCACATACTGTACTTCTTCGCTGAAAGCGCTTTGGAAAGCCAGTGTTCCTCCTGAAGTAAATTGCGCGAGCCAGTGAACGCCTTCGTTTCGCCTAGGTCATGGTACATCTCCCGAAGGCCTAGCCACCTTCAGAGGACGACTGCCTATTTCTCCCTCTAGAGGTAAAGTCCTGGTGCTGCTTCAGGGAGCAAGAGGTCAGGTATGAAGTCCGAGAACTCACCGTGTAAGCACGGTGGTTTTCCAAAAGCAGCTCAGGGTTACAAAATGAGGCCCCCTTGCATTGCCCAGAAGCCCCGGTATCAACGTGTTCTTCAGGCTTCCTCTAAGCTCTCCAAATCTAGCTCTCCCATGGAGGAAAAACGTTGTTGCCCAGCCTCCTGCATACAAAACAGTAGAGTCCAAAGACCCATGTGGCTGGATGGTGCTCAGCAGGCACAGATGCCACTTTTGGTACACGGGGACCTTCCTTGGAATACGGTGCAGACGCTCGCATCCTCAGACTTTGAAAGGCACACCCGCATTTACAGCACTTTAGTGGGGAAGGCCTCTTTGAAACTGCTGACTGCGACTCTGCTGGTGGAAACACTGCACCTTACTTTGACTCTGGCGCTCGGCTGACATTCGCCATAGATAAAAGTCCTGTGCTGGATGTGCTCCTAGCAAGGCATTGCAAGCACTCTGTTTCTTTGGGCAAAGTCTCCGTTCCTCCCCGGGTATTCCTGCAGGGTTGAGAAAGTTGGCGACCACAGTGCTTTTCATGAAGCACTGATCATCCAAAACACGGACTTTCCTTGCAACACGCGGGCAAGTTTCCTTATGACTAGCCAAGAAGGCTTTGGGATGAGAACCTAGCAAGGAACGGCACGCACTCCGGTTCTTCCAAGAAAATTCACTCGGCCTCAGGTTACCTCTCAGGGTAATCCTGGGGTGAATAGAAGACCGGCAACAGGACTGTTTCTCAGGCAGCTCTGAGGACACAGCTCTCTGCTTTGTCACTGGGGCAAATTGTGCTGTTCCCGTCCCTCTCCACTTTCACGGTTGACACCTAGCTCATGTACCTGAAGTCCACAAGCAGGTGAAAGAGACATGCCACACACATGTGCCCTTCCATGAAAACACTTTGGCAAGCAGGAGTCCTCCTGAGGTGAATGGTGTGAGCCAGTGAATGATCTAGTTTCACCTACATCACCGTGGATCTTGCAAAGGCCTGACAGTCTTCAAAGGCTGAGAGCACATGTCTCCAGCTGGATCTGAAGTCGACGTGATGCATGCGAGGGGAAGACGTCAGCTATGAATTCTGAGAACACTTGCCATGGCGGTGTTTGTTCCAGTGCAGCTCAGGTTTACAAACTGGGGTCCCCTTGCATTGCCCAGAAGACCAGGGAGAAAACTCGTCCTGAGGATTCTTCCATGCTGTGGCTATCTGGCTCCCCGATGGAGGAAACACATTGCTGCCTGGCCTTCTGCATACCAACAGTAGAGCCCAAAGACCATCATGAGGCATGAGGTTGCTCAGAAGGCACAGATGACACTTTGGGTACACAGTGATTTTCCTCGGAAACTGGTGCAGACGTGAGCGTCCTCAGATATGTGAAAGGCACACCAGCATTACAGCACTTCAGTGGTGAAAGCCTCGGGTCTACTTGTGACCACCAACTTTGCTGATGGAAACACTGCCCCTTACTTTGAGTGTGCCGCTCAGTCGACATTCGCCTTAGCTGAAGCAGTCTGCTGCACGAGCTCCTGGCAAGGAACGGCAGGCGCACTGTTTCTTTCGAGAAAACTCACTCGTCCTCCCGGGCAATTCCTGCAGGGTGTCCAACATGGGCGCCACCCCGTGCCTTTCGTTCAGTTTTCTCGCCCCAAGCCTCCTGCTTCCAAAGGGGCAAAGAATGCTTTAGCCCTCAGGATCCAGTTTCTACGTGCAAAGCCAGCCTGTGGAGCAGCACCTTCTGCCCAGCTACGAGAGAGCCATGCGACACACTAGGCGCTCCTGTGAGGACCCTTTTGTAAGCAGAGGTTCTGCGCGAGGTGACGTGCCTAGTCACCACAGTGCTTCAGTCAGGCGATGTCGACTTTGGAACTTTCAATCGCCCAGCAGTGCTTCGGGAGAGGGGTCCATCATATCAGACTGGTTGTAAAGTCACATTTCTGCTTGAGGTGAAGGGTCGTCAGCTTTGAGTTCATACAATCAATGTTACTCTCCGGATATGATTCCGGGCAGCTAATATCTAAGCCGGGAGTGTGACATGCATTGCTCATGACACCGGGCCCCACTCTGTTACCAAGACTGGTTTCCAGAGGTGGAGGTCTGGCTCTCCGCCGGAGCAGGCCGTGTGTTGCCCTGCCCTCTGCATGCACAGAGTGGAGGCCAACGACCCATGTGGCTGGAGCTCACTCAGAAGCCGCAGTTGACACTTTGGGTACACCGTGTTCTTCCATGACCTGGGTCCAGGCGCGAGAGACCCTGCAGTCCTGAGAGGCCTACCAGTGTTAAAGCAGTACCTTCACTAAGGCTTCTCAGACAGAGCTGCACTCCCAACACTTTTCACGGCTCTCGAGGACTTTCCTTTGGCAGCATGCGGGCAGGTTTCCGAACCACTAGCCAAGAAGGCTTTGGGATGAGCTCCTAGCGAGGAACTGCCCACACCCCCTCGTTCTTGCGAGAAAACTCACTCTTCCTCACTTTGCCTCCCCGGGAACTCCTACGGTGAGTACAAGACGGGCAACAGGACCCTTTTTCAGGCAGCTCTGAGCACCCAGCTCTCCGGGTTGCCAACGGGACAGATTTCGCTTTTCTCGTCCGGCCTCCTTTTCACGGTTGCCACACAGCTCATGTAGTTGACGTTCCGGGAACCAAAGGAGGCCCGTGTCACATACTGTACTTCTTCGCTGAAAGCGCTTTGGAAAGCCAGTGTTCCTCCTGAAGTAAATTGCGCGAGCCAGTGAACGCCTTCGTTTCGCCTAGGTCATGGTACATCTCCCGAAGGCCTAGCCACCTTCAGAGGACGACTGCCTATTTCTCCCTCTAGAGGTAAAGTCCTGGTGCTGCTTCAGGGAGCAAGAGGTCAGGTATGAAGTCCGAGAACTCACCGTGTAAGCACGGTGGTTTTCCAAAAGCAGCTCAGGGTTACAAAATGAGGCCCCCTTGCATTGCCCAGAAGCCCCGGTATCAACGTGTTCTTCAGGCTTCCTCTAAGCTCTCCAAATCTAGCTCTCCCATGGAGGAAAAACGTTGTTGCCCAGCCTCCTGCATACAAAACAGTAGAGTCCAAAGACCCATGTGGCTGGATGGTGCTCAGCAGGCACAGATGCCACTTTTGGTACACAGGGACCTTCCTTGGAATACGGTGCAGACGCTCGCATCCTCAGACTTTGAAAGGCACACCCGCATTTACAGCACTTTAGTGGGGAAGGCCTCTTTGAAACTGCTGACTGCGACTCTGCTGGTGGAAACACTGCACCTTACTTTGACTCTGGCGCTCGGCTGACATTCGCCATAGATAAAAGTCCTGTGCTGGATGTGCTCCTAGCAAGGCATTGCAAGCACTCTGTTTCTTTGGGCAAAGTCTCCGTTCCTCCCCGGGTATTCCTGCAGGGTTGAGAAAGTTGGCGACCACAGTGCTTTTCATGAAGCACTGATCATCCAAAACACGGACTTTCCTTGCAACACGCGGGCAAGTTTCCTTATGACTAGCCAAGAAGGCTTTGGGATGAGAACCTAGCAAGGAACGGCACGCACTCCGGTTCTTCCAAGAAAATTCACTCGGCCTCAGGTTACCTCTCAGGGTAATCCTGGGGTGAATAGAAGACCGGCAACAGGACTGTTTCTCAGGCAGCTCTGAGGACACAGCTCTCTGCTTCGTCACTGGGGCAAATTGTGCTGTTCCCGTCCCTCTCCACTTTCACGGTTGACACCTAGCTCATGTACCTGAAGTCCACAAGCAGGTGAAAGAGACATGCCACACACATGTGCCCTTCCATGAAAACACTTTGGCAAGCAGGAGTCCTCCTGAGGTGAATGGTGTGAGCCAGTGAATGATCTAGTTTCACCTACATCACCGTGGATCTTGCAAAGGCCTGACAGTCTTCAAAGGCTGAGAGCACATGTCTCCAGCTGGATCTGAAGTCGACGTGATGCATGCGAGGGGAAGACGTCAGCTATGAATTCTGAGAACACTTGCCATGGCGGTGTTTGTTCCAGTGCAGCTCAGGTTTACAAACTGGGGTCCCCTTGCATTGCCCAGAAGACCAGGGAGAAAACTCGTCCTGAGGATTCTTCCATGCTGTGGCTATCTGGCTCCCCGATGGAGGAAACACATTGCTGCCTGGCCTTCTGCATACCAACAGTAGAGCCCAAAGACCATCATGAGGCATGAGGTTGCTCAGAAGGCACAGATGACACTTTGGGTACACAGTGATTTTCCTCGGAAACTGGTGCAGACGTGAGCGTCCTCAGATATGTGAAAGGCACACCAGCATTACAGCACTTCAGTGGTGAAAGCCTCGGGTCTACTTGTGACCACCAACTTTGCTGATGGAAACACTGCCCCTTACTTTGAGTGTGCCGCTCAGTCGACATTCGCCTTAGCTGAAGCAGTCTGCTGCACGAGCTCCTGGCAAGGAACGGCAGGCGCACTGTTTCTTTCGAGAAAACTCACTCGTCCTCCCGGGCAATTCCTGCAGGGTGTCCAACATGGGCGCCACCCCGTGCCTTTCGTTCAGTTTTCTCGCCCCAAGCCTCCTGCTTCCAAAGGGGCAAAGAATGCTTTAGCCCTCAGGATCCAGTTTCTACGTGCAAAGCCAGCCTGTGGAGCAGCACCTTCTGCCCAGCTACGAGAGAGCCATGCGACACACTAGGCGCTCCTGTGAGGACCCTTTTGTAAGCAGAGGTTCTGCGCGAGGTGACGTGCCTAGTCACCACAGTGCTTCAGTCAGGCGATGTCGACTTTGGAACTTTCAATCGCCCAGCAGTGCTTCGGGAGAGGGGTCCATCATATCAGACTGGTTGTAAAGTCACATTTCTGCTTGAGGTGAAGGGTCGTCAGCTTTGAGTTCATACAATCAATGTTACTCTCCGGATATGATTCAGGGCAGCTAATATCTAAGCCGGGAGTGTGACATGCATTGCTCATGACACCGGGCCCCACTCTGTTACCAAGACTGGTTTCCAGAGGTGGAGGTCTGGCTCTCCGCCGGAGCAGGCCGTGTGTTGCCCTGCCCTCTGCATGCACAGAGTGGAGGCCAACGACCCATGTGGCTGGAGCTCACTCAGAAGCCGCAGTTGACACTTTGGGTACACCGTGTTCTTCCATGACCTGGGTCCAGGCGCGAGAGACCCTGCAGTCCTGAGAGGCCTACCAGTGTTAAAGCAGTACCTTCACTAAGGCTTCTCAGACAGAGCTGCACTCCCAACACTTTTCACGGCTCTCGAGGACTTTCCTTTGGCAGCATGCGGGCAGGTTTCCGAACCACTAGCCAAGAAGGCTTTGGGATGAGCTCCTAGCGAGGAACTGCCCACACCCCCTCGTTCTTGCGAGAAAACTCACTCTTCCTCACTTTGCCTCCCCGGGAACTCCTACGGTGAGTACAAGACGGGCAACAGGACCCTTTTTCAGGCAGCTCTGAGCACCCAGCTCTCCGGGTTGCCAACGGGACAGATTTCGCTTTTCTCGTCCGGCCTCCTTTTCACGGTTGCCACACAGCTCATGTAGTTGACGTTCCGGGAACCAAAGGAGGCCCGTGTCACATACTGTACTTCTTCGCTGAAAGCGCTTTGGAAAGCCAGTGTTCCTCCTGAAGTAAATTGCGCGAGCCAGTGAACGCCTTCGTTTCGCCTAGGTCATGGTACATCTCCCGAAGGCCTAGCCACCTTCAGAGGATGACTGCCTATTTCTCCCTCTAGAGGTAAAGTCCTGGTGCTGCTTCAGGGAGCAAGAGGTCAGGTATGAAGTCCGAGAACTCACCGTGTAAGCACGGTGGTTTTCCAAAAGCAGCTCAGGGTTACAAAATGAGGCCCCCTTGCATTGCCCAGAAGCCCCGGTATCAACGTGTTCTTCAGGCTTCCTCTAAGCTCTCCAAATCTAGCTCTCCCATGGAGGAAAAACGTTGTTGCCCAGCCTCCTGCATACAAAACAGTAGAGTCCAAAGACCCATGTGGCTGGATGGTGCTCAGCAGGCACAGATGCCACTTTTGGTACACAGGGACCTTCCTTGGAATACGGTGCAGACGCTCGCATCCTCAGACTTTGAAAGGCACACCCGCATTTACAGCACTTTAGTGGGGAAGGCCTCTTTGAAACTGCTGACTGCGACTCTGCTGGTGGAAACACTGCACCTTACTTTGACTCTGGCGCTCGGCTGACATTCGCCATAGATAAAAGTCCTGTGCTGGATGTGCTCCTAGCAAGGCATTGCAAGCACTCTGTTTCTTTGGGCAAAGTCTCCGTTCCTCCCCGGGTATTCCTGCAGGGTTGAGAAAGTTGGCGACCACAGTGCTTTTCATGAAGCACTGATCATCCAAAACACGGACTTTCCTTGCAACACGCGGGCAAGTTTCCTTATGACTAGCCAAGAAGGCTTTGGGATGAGAACCTAGCAAGGAACGGCACGCACTCCGGTTCTTCCAAGAAAATTCACTCGGCCTCAGGTTACCTCTCAGGGTAATCCTGGGGTGAATAGAAGACCGGCAACAGGACTGTTTCTCAGGCAGCTCTGAGGACACAGCTCTCTGCTTTGTCACTGGGGCAAATTGTGCTGTTCCCGTCCCTCTCCACTTTCACGGTTGACACCTAGCTCATGTACCTGAAGTCCACAAGCAGGTGAAAGAGACATGCCACACACATGTGCCCTTCCATGAAAACACTTTGGCAAGCAGGAGTCCTCCTGAGGTGAATGGTGTGAGCCAGTGAATGATCTAGTTTCACCTACATCACCGTGGATCTTGCAAAGGCCTGACAGTCTTCAAAGGCTGAGAGCACATGTCTCCAGCTGGATCTGAAGTCGACGTGATGCATGCGAGGGGAAGACGTCAGCTATGAATTCTGAGAACACTTGCCATGGCGGTGTTTGTTCCAGTGCAGCTCAGGTTTACAAACTGGGGTCCCCTTGCATTGCCCAGAAGACCAGGGAGAAAACTCGTCCTGAGGATTCTTCCATGCTGTGGCTATCTGGCTCCCCGATGGAGGAAACACATTGCTGCCTGGCCTTCTGCATACCAACAGTAGAGCCCAAAGACCATCATGAGGCATGAGGTTGCTCAGAAGGCACAGATGACACTTTGGGTACACAGTGATTTTCCTCGGAAACTGGTGCAGACGTGAGCGTCCTCAGATATGTGAAAGGCACACCAGCATTACAGCACTTCAGTGGTGAAAGCCTCGGGTCTACTTGTGACCACCAACTTTGCTGATGGAAACACTGCCCCTTACTTTGAGTGTGCCGCTCAGTCGACATTCGCCTTAGCTGAAGCAGTCTGCTGCACGAGCTCCTGGCAAGGAACGGCAGGCGCACTGTTTCTTTCGAGAAAACTCACTCGTCCTCCCGGGCAATTCCTGCAGGGTGTCCAACATGGGCGCCACCCCGTGCCTTTCGTTCAGTTTTCTCGCCCCAAGCCTCCTGCTTCCAAAGGGGCAAAGAATGCTTTAGCCCTCAGGATCCAGTTTCTACGTGCAAAGCCAGCCTGTGGAGCAGCACCTTCTGCCCAGCTACGAGAGAGCCATGCGACACACTAGGCGCTCCTGTGAGGACCCTTTTGTAAGCAGAGGTTCTGCGCGAGGTGACGTGCCTAGTCACCACAGTGCTTCAGTCAGGCGATGTCGACTTTGGAACTTTCAATCGCCCAGCAGTGCTTCGGGAGAGGGGTCCATCATATCAGACTGGTTGTAAAGTCACATTTCTGCTTGAGGTGAAGGGTCGTCAGCTTTGAGTTCATACAATCAATGTTACTCTCCGGATATGATTCAGGGCAGCTAATATCTAAGCCGGGAGTGTGACATGCATTGCTCATGACACCGGGCCCCACTCTGTTACCAAGACTGGTTTCCAGAGGTGGAGGTCTGGCTCTCCGCCGGAGCAGGCCGTGTGTTGCCCTGCCCTCTGCATGCACAGAGTGGAGGCCAACGACCCATGTGGCTGGAGCTCACTCAGAAGCCGCAGTTGACACTTTGGGTACACCGTGTTCTTCCATGACCTGGGTCCAGGCGCGAGAGACCCTGCAGTCCTGAGAGGCCTACCAGTGTTAAAGCAGTACCTTCACTAAGGCTTCTCAGACAGAGCTGCACTCCCAACACTTTTCACGGCTCTCGAGGACTTTCCTTTGGCAGCATGCGGGCAGGTTTCCGAACCACTAGCCAAGAAGGCTTTGGGATGAGCTCCTAGCGAGGAACTGCCCACACCCCCTCGTTCTTGCGAGAAAACTCACTCTTCCTCACTTTGCCTCCCCGGGAACTCCTACGGTGAGTACAAGACGGGCAACAGGACCCTTTTTCAGGCAGCTCTGAGCACCCAGCTCTCCGGGTTGCCAACGGGACAGATTTCGCTTTTCTCGTCCGGCCTCCTTTTCACGGTTGCCACACAGCTCATGTAGTTGACGTTCCGGGAACCAAAGGAGGCCCGTGTCACATACTGTACTTCTTCGCTGAAAGCGCTTTGGAAAGCCAGTGTTCCTCCTGAAGTAAATTGCGCGAGCCAGTGAACGCCTTCGTTTCGCCTAGGTCATGGTACATCTCCCGAAGGCCTAGCCACCTTCAGAGGACGACTGCCTATTTCTCCCTCTAGAGGTAAAGTCCTGGTGCTGCTTCAGGGAGCAAGAGGTCAGGTATGAAGTCCGAGAACTCACCGTGTAAGCACGGTGGTTTTCCAAAAGCAGCTCAGGGTTACAAAATGAGGCCCCCTTGCATTGCCCAGAAGCCCCGGTATCAACGTGTTCTTCAGGCTTCCTCTAAGCTCTCCAAATCTAGCTCTCCCATGGAGGAAAAACGTTGTTGCCCAGCCTCCTGCATACAAAACAGTAGAGTCCAAAGACCCATGTGGCTGGATGGTGCTCAGCAGGCACAGATGCCACTTTTGGTACACAGGGACCTTCCTTGGAATACGGTGCAGACGCTCGCATCCTCAGACTTTGAAAGGCACACCCGCATTTACAGCACTTTAGTGGGGAAGGCCTCTTTGAAACTGCTGACTGCGACTCTGCTGGTGGAAACACTGCACCTTACTTTGACTCTGGCGCTCGGCTGACATTCGCCATAGATAAAAGTCCTGTGCTGGATGTGCTCCTAGCAAGGCATTGCAAGCACTCTGTTTCTTTGGGCAAAGTCTCCGTTCCTCCCCGGGTATTCCTGCAGGGTTGAGAAAGTTGGCGACCACAGTGCTTTTCATGAAGCACTGATCATCCAAAACACGGACTTTCCTTGCAACACGCGGGCAAGTTTCCTTATGACTAGCCAAGAAGGCTTTGGGATGAGAACCTAGCAAGGAACGGCACGCACTCCGGTTCTTCCAAGAAAATTCACTCGGCCTCAGGTTACCTCTCAGGGTAATCCTGGGGTGAATAGAAGACCGGCAACAGGACTGTTTCTCAGGCAGCTCTGAGGACACAGCTCTCTGCTTTGTCACTGGGGCAAATTGTGCTGTTCCCGTCCCTCTCCACTTTCACGGTTGACACCTAGCTCATGTACCTGAAGTCCACAAGCAGGTGAAAGAGACATGCCACACACATGTGCCCTTCCATGAAAACACTTTGGCAAGCAGGAGTCCTCCTGAGGTGAATGGTGTGAGCCAGTGAATGATCTAGTTTCACCTACATCACCGTGGATCTTGCAAAGGCCTGACAGTCTTCAAAGGCTGAGAGCACATGTCTCCAGCTGGATCTGAAGTCGACGTGATGCATGCGAGGGGAAGACGTCAGCTATGAATTCTGAGAACACTTGCCATGGCGGTGTTTGTTCCAGTGCAGCTCAGGTTTACAAACTGGGGTCCCCTTGCATTGCCCAGAAGACCAGGGAGAAAACTCGTCCTGAGGATTCTTCCATGCTGTGGCTATCTGGCTCCCCGATGGAGGAAACACATTGCTGCCTGGCCTTCTGCATACCAACAGTAGAGCCCAAAGACCATCATGAGGCATGAGGTTGCTCAGAAGGCACAGATGACACTTTGGGTACACAGTGATTTTCCTCGGAAACTGGTGCAGACGTGAGCGTCCTCAGATATGTGAAAGGCACACCAGCATTACAGCACTTCAGTGGTGAAAGCCTCGGGTCTACTTGTGACCACCAACTTTGCTGATGGAAACACTGCCCCTTACTTTGAGTGTGCCGCTCAGTCGACATTCGCCTTAGCTGAAGCAGTCTGCTGCACGAGCTCCTGGCAAGGAACGGCAGGCGCACTGTTTCTTTCGAGAAAACTCACTCGTCCTCCCGGGCAATTCCTGCAGGGTGTCCAACATGGGCGCCACCCCGTGCCTTTCGTTCAGTTTTCTCGCCCCAAGCCTCCTGCTTCCAAAGGGGCAAAGAATGCTTTAGCCCTCAGGATCCAGTTTCTACGTGCAAAGCCAGCCTGTGGAGCAGCACCTTCTGCCCAGCTACGAGAGAGCCATGCGACACACTAGGCGCTCCTGTGAGGACCCTTTTGTAAGCAGAGGTTCTGCGCGAGGTGACGTGCCTAGTCACCACAGTGCTTCAGTCAGGCGATGTCGACTTTGGAACTTTCAATCGCCCAGCAGTGCTTCGGGAGAGGGGTCCATCATATCAGACTGGTTGTAAAGTCACATTTCTGCTTGAGGTGAAGGGTCGTCAGCTTTGAGTTCATACAATCAATGTTACTCTCCGGATATGATTCCGGGCAGCTAATATCTAAGCCGGGAGTGTGACATGCATTGCTCATGACACCGGCCCCCACTCTGTTACCAAGACTGGTTTCCAGAGGTGGAGGTCTGGCTCTCCGCCGGAGCAGGCCGTGTGTTGCCCTGCCCTCTGCATGCACAGAGTGGAGGCCAACGACCCATGTGGCTGGAGCTCACTCAGAAGCCGCAGTTGACACTTTGGGTACACCGTGTTCTTCCATGACCTGGGTCCAGGCGCGAGAGACCCTGCAGTCCTGAGAGGCCTACCAGTGTTAAAGCAGTACCTTCACTAAGGCTTCTCAGACAGAGCTGCACTCCCAACACTTTTCACGGCTCTCGAGGACTTTCCTTTGGCAGCATGCGGGCAGGTTTCCGAACCACTAGCCAAGAAGGCTTTGGGATGAGCTCCTAGCGAGGAACTGCCCACACCCCCTCGTTCTTGCGAGAAAACTCACTCTTCCTCACTTTGCCTCCCCGGGAACTCCTACGGTGAGTACAAGACGGGCAACAGGACCCTTTTTCAGGCAGCTCTGAGCACCCAGCTCTCCGGGTTGCCAACGGGACAGATTTCGCTTTTCTCGTCCGGCCTCCTTTTCACGGTTGCCACACAGCTCATGTAGTTGACGTTCCGGGAACCAAAGGAGGCCCGTGTCACATACTGTACTTCTTCGCTGAAAGCGCTTTGGAAAGCCAGTGTTCCTCCTGAAGTAAATTGCGCGAGCCAGTGAACGCCTTCGTTTCGCCTAGGTCATGGTACATCTCCCGAAGGCCTAGCCACCTTCAGAGGACGACTGCCTATTTCTCCCTCTAGAGGTAAAGTCCTGGTGCTGCTTCAGGGAGCAAGAGGTCAGGTATGAAGTCCGAGAACTCACCGTGTAAGCACGGTGGTTTTCCAAAAGCAGCTCAGGGTTACAAAATGAGGCCCCCTTGCATTGCCCAGAAGCCCCGGTATCAACGTGTTCTTCAGGCTTCCTCTAAGCTCTCCAAATCTAGCTCTCCCATGGAGGAAAAACGTTGTTGCCCAGCCTCCTGCATACAAAACAGTAGAGTCCAAAGACCCATGTGGCTGGATGGTGCTCAGCAGGCACAGATGCCACTTTTGGTACACAGGGACCTTCCTTGGAATACGGTGCAGACGCTCGCATCCTCGGACTTTGAAAGGCACACCCGCATTTACAGCACTTTAGTGGGGAAGGCCTCTTTGAAACTGCTGACTGCGACTCTGCTGGTGGAAACACTGCACCTTACTTTGACTCTGGCGCTCGGCTGACATTCGCCATAGATAAAAGTCCTGTGCTGGATGTGCTCCTAGCAAGGCATTGCAAGCACTCTGTTTCTTTGGGCAAAGTCTCCGTTCCTCCCCGGGTATTCCTGCAGGGTTGAGAAAGTTGGCGACCACAGTGCTTTTCATGAAGCACTGATCATCCAAAACACGGACTTTCCTTGCAACACGCGGGCAAGTTTCCTTATGACTAGCCAAGAAGGCTTTGGGATGAGAACCTAGCAAGGAACGGCACGCACTCCGGTTCTTCCAAGAAAATTCACTCGGCCTCAGGTTACCTCTCAGGGTAATCCTGGGGTGAATAGAAGACCGGCAACAGGACTGTTTCTCAGGCAGCTCTGAGGACACATCTCTCTGCTTTGTCACTGGGGCAAATTGTGCTGTTCCCGTCCCTCTCCACTTTCACGGTTGACACCTAGCTCACGTACCTGAAGTCCACAAGCAGGTGAAAGAGACATGCCACACACATGTGCCCTTCCATGAAAACACTTTGGCAAGCAGGAGTCCTCCTGAGGTGAATGGTGTGAGCCAGTGAATGATCTAGTTTCACCTACATCACCGTGGATCTTGCAAAGGCCTGACAGTCTTCAAAGGCTGAGAGCACATGTCTCCAGCTGGATCTGAAGTCGACGTGATGCATGCGAGGGGAAGACGTCAGCTATGAATTCTGAGAACACTTGCCATGGCGGTGTTTGTTCCAGTGCAGCTCAGGTTTACAAACTGGGGTCCCCTTGCATTGCCCAGAAGACCAGGGAGAAAACTCGTCCTGAGGATTCTTCCATGCTGTGGCTATCTGGCTCCCCGATGGAGGAAACACATTGCTGCCTGGCCTTCTGCATACCAACAGTAGAGCCCAAAGACCATCATGAGGCATGAGGTTGCTCAGAAGGCACAGATGACACTTTGGGTACACAGTGATTTTCCTCGGAAACTGGTGCAGACGTGAGCGTCCTCAGATATGTGAAAGGCACACCAGCATTACAGCACTTCAGTGGTGAAAGCCTCGGGTCTACTTGTGACCACCAACTTTGCTGATGGAAACACTGCCCCTTACTTTGAGTGTGCCGCTCAGTCGACATTCGCCTTAGCTGAAGCAGTCTGCTGCACGAGCTCCTGGCAAGGAACGGCAGGCGCACTGTTTCTTTCGAGAAAACTCACTCGTCCTCCCGGGCAATTCCTGCAGGGTGTCCAACATGGGCGCCACCCCGTGCCTTTCGTTCAGTTTTCTCGCCCCAAGCCTCCTGCTTCCAAAGGGGCAAAGAATGCTTTAGCCCTCAGGATCCAGTTTCTACGTGCAAAGCCAGCCTGTGGAGCAGCACCTTCTGCCCAGCTACGAGAGAGCCATGCGACACACTAGGCGCTCCTGTGAGGACCCTTTTGTAAGCAGAGGTTCTGCGCGAGGTGACGTGCCTAGTCACCACAGTGCTTCAGTCAGGCGATGTCGACTTTGGAACTTTCAATCGCCCAGCAGTGCTTCGGGAGAGGGGTCCATCATATCAGACTGGTTGTAAAGTCACATTTCTGCTTGAGGTGAAGGGTCGTCAGCTTTGAGTTCATACAATCAATGTTACTCTCCGGATATGATTCCGGGCAGCTAATATCTAAGCCGGGAGTGTGACATGCATTGCTCATGACACCGGCCCCCACTCTGTTACCAAGACTGGTTTCCAGAGGTGGAGGTCTGGCTCTCCGCCGGAGCAGGCCGTGTGTTGCCCTGCCCTCTGCATGCACAGAGTGGAGGCCAACGACCCATGTGGCTGGAGCTCACTCAGAAGCCGCAGTTGACACTTTGGGTACACCGTGTTCTTCCATGACCTGGGTCCAGGCGCGAGAGACCCTGCAGTCCTGAGAGGCCTACCAGTGTTAAAGCAGTACCTTCACTAAGGCTTCTCAGACAGAGCTGCACTCCCAACACTTTTCACGGCTCTCGAGGACTTTCCTTTGGCAGCATGCGGGCAGGTTTCCGAACCACTAGCCAAGAAGGCTTTGGGATGAGCTCCTAGCGAGGAACTGCCCACACCCCCTCGTTCTTGCGAGAAAACTCACTCTTCCTCACTTTGCCTCCCCGGGAACTCCTACGGTGAGTACAAGACGGGCAACAGGACCCTTTTTCAGGCAGCTCTGAGCACCCAGCTCTCCGGGTTGCCAACGGGACAGATTTCGCTTTTCTCGTCCGGCCTCCTTTTCACGGTTGCCACACAGCTCATGTAGTTGACGTTCCGGGAACCAAAGGAGGCCCGTGTCACATACTGTACTTCTTCGCTGAAAGCGCTTTGGAAAGCCAGTGTTCCTCCTGAAGTAAATTGCGCGAGCCAGTGAACGCCTTCGTTTCGCCTAGGTCATGGTACATCTCCCGAAGGCCTAGCCACCTTCAGAGGACGACTGCCTATTTCTCCCTCTAGAGGTAAAGTCCTGGTGCTGCTTCAGGGAGCAAGAGGTCAGGTATGAAGTCCGAGAACTCACCGTGTAAGCACGGTGGTTTTCCAAAAGCAGCTCAGGGTTACAAAATGAGGCCCCCTTGCATTGCCCAGAAGCCCCGGTATCAACGTGTTCTTCAGGCTTCCTCTAAGCTCTCCAAATCTAGCTCTCCCATGGAGGAAAAACGTTGTTGCCCAGCCTCCTGCATACAAAACAGTAGAGTCCAAAGACCCATGTGGCTGGATGGTGCTCAGCAGGCACAGATGCCACTTTTGGTACACAGGGACCTTCCTTGGAATACGGTGCAGACGCTCGCATCCTCGGACTTTGAAAGGCACACCCGCATTTACAGCACTTTAGTGGGGAAGGCCTCTTTGAAACTGCTGACTGCGACTCTGCTGGTGGAAACACTGCACCTTACTTTGACTCTGGCGCTCGGCTGACATTCGCCATAGATAAAAGTCCTGTGCTGGATGTGCTCCTAGCAAGGCATTGCAAGCACTCTGTTTCTTTGGGCAAAGTCTCCGTTCCTCCCCGGGTATTCCTGCAGGGTTGAGAAAGTTGGCGACCACAGTGCTTTTCATGAAGCACTGATCATCCAAAACACGGACTTTCCTTGCAACACGCGGGCAAGTTTCCTTATGACTAGCCAAGAAGGCTTTGGGATGAGAACCTAGCAAGGAACGGCACGCACTCCGGTTCTTCCAAGAAAATTCACTCGGCCTCAGGTTACCTCTCAGGGTAATCCTGGGGTGAATAGAAGACCGGCAACAGGACTGTTTCTCAGGCAGCTCTGAGGACACATCTCTCTGCTTTGTCACTGGGGCAAATTGTGCTGTTCCCGTCCCTCTCCACTTTCACGGTTGACACCTAGCTCACGTACCTGAAGTCCACAAGCAGGTGAAAGAGACATGCCACACACATGTGCCCTTCCATGAAAACACTTTGGCAAGCAGGAGTCCTCCTGAGGTGAATGGTGTGAGCCAGTGAATGATCTAGTTTCACCTACATCACCGTGGATCTTGCAAAGGCCTGACAGTCTTCAAAGGCTGAGAGCACATGTCTCCAGCTGGATCTGAAGTCGACGTGATGCATGCGAGGGGAAGACGTCAGCTATGAATTCTGAGAACACTTGCCATGGCGGTGTTTGTTCCAGTGCAGCTCAGGTTTACAAACTGGGGTCCCCTTGCATTGCCCAGAAGACCAGGGAGAAAACTCGTCCTGAGGATTCTTCCATGCTGTGGCTATCTGGCTCCCCGATGGAGGAAACACATTGCTGCCTGGCCTTCTGCATACCAACAGTAGAGCCCAAAGACCATCATGAGGCATGAGGTTGCTCAGAAGGCACAGATGACACTTTGGGTACACAGTGATTTTCCTCGGAAACTGGTGCAGACGTGAGCGTCCTCAGATATGTGAAAGGCACACCAGCATTACAGCACTTCAGTGGTGAAAGCCTCGGGTCTACTTGTGACCACCAACTTTGCTGATGGAAACACTGCCCCTTACTTTGAGTGTGCCGCTCAGTCGACATTCGCCTTAGCTGAAGCAGTCTGCTGCACGAGCTCCTGGCAAGGAACGGCAGGCGCACTGTTTCTTTCGAGAAAACTCACTCGTCCTCCCGGGCAATTCCTGCAGGGTGTCCAACATGGGCGCCACCCCGTGCCTTTCGTTCAGTTTTCTCGCCCCAAGCCTCCTGCTTCCAAAGGGGCAAAGAATGCTTTAGCCCTCAGGATCCAGTTTCTACGTGCAAAGCCAGCCTGTGGAGCAGCACCTTCTGCCCAGCTACGAGAGAGCCATGCGACACACTAGGCGCTCCTGTGAGGACCCTTTTGTAAGCAGAGGTTCTGCGCGAGGTGACGTGCCTAGTCACCACAGTGCTTCAGTCAGGCGATGTCGACTTTGGAACTTTCAATCGCCCAGCAGTGCTTCGGGAGAGGGGTCCATCATATCAGACTGGTTGTAAAGTCACATTTCTGCTTGAGGTGAAGGGTCGTCAGCTTTGAGTTCATACAATCAATGTTACTCTCCGGATATGATTCAGGGCAGCTAATATCTAAGCCGGGAGTGTGACATGCATTGCTCATGACACCGGCCCCCACTCTGTTACCAAGACTGGTTTCCAGAGGTGGAGGTCTGGCTCTCCGCCGGAGCAGGCCGTGTGTTGCCCTGCCCTCTGCATGCACAGAGTGGAGGCCAACGACCCATGTGGCTGGAGCTCACTCAGAAGCCGCAGTTGACACTTTGGGTACACCGTGTTCTTCCATGACCTGGGTCCAGGCGCGAGAGACCCTGCAGTCCTGAGAGGCCTACCAGTGTTAAAGCAGTACCTTCACTAAGGCTTCTCAGACAGAGCTGCACTCCCAACACTTTTCACGGCTCTCGAGGACTTTCCTTTGGCAGCATGCGGGCAGGTTTCCGAACCACTAGCCAAGAAGGCTTTGGGATGAGCTCCTAGCGAGGAACTGCCCACACCCCCTCGTTCTTGCGAGAAAACTCACTCTTCCTCACTTTGCCTCCCCGGGAACTCCTACGGTGAGTACAAGACGGGCAACAGGACCCTTTTTCAGGCAGCTCTGAGCACCCAGCTCTCCGGGTTGCCAACGGGACAGATTTCGCTTTTCTCGTCCGGCCTCCTTTTCACGGTTGCCACACAGCTCATGTAGTTGACGTTCCGGGAACCAAAGGAGGCCCGTGTCACATACTGTACTTCTTCGCTGAAAGCGCTTTGGAAAGCCAGTGTTCCTCCTGAAGTAAATTGCGCGAGCCAGTGAACGCCTTCGTTTCGCCTAGGTCATGGTACATCTCCCGAAGGCCTAGCCACCTTCAGAGGACGACTGCCTATTTCTCCCTCTAGAGGTAAAGTCCTGGTGCTGCTTCAGGGAGCAAGAGGTCAGGTATGAAGTCCGAGAACTCACCGTGTAAGCACGGTGGTTTTCCAAAAGCAGCTCAGGGTTACAAAATGAGGCCCCCTTGCATTGCCCAGAAGCCCCGGTATCAACGTGTTCTTCAGGCTTCCTCTAAGCTCTCCAAATCTAGCTCTCCCATGGAGGAAAAACGTTGTTGCCCAGCCTCCTGCATACAAAACAGTAGAGTCCAAAGACCCATGTGGCTGGATGGTGCTCAGCAGGCACAGATGCCACTTTTGGTACACAGGGACCTTCCTTGGAATACGGTGCAGACGCTCGCATCCTCGGACTTTGAAAGGCACACCCGCATTTACAGCACTTTAGTGGGGAAGGCCTCTTTGAAACTGCTGACTGCGACTCTGCTGGTGGAAACACTGCACCTTACTTTGACTCTGGCGCTCGGCTGACATTCGCCATAGATAAAAGTCCTGTGCTGGATGTGCTCCTAGCAAGGCATTGCAAGCACTCTGTTTCTTTGGGCAAAGTCTCCGTTCCTCCCCGGGTATTCCTGCAGGGTTGAGAAAGTTGGCGACCACAGTGCTTTTCATGAAGCACTGATCATCCAAAACACGGACTTTCCTTGCAACACGCGGGCAAGTTTCCTTATGACTAGCCAAGAAGGCTTTGGGATGAGAACCTAGCAAGGAACGGCACGCACTCCGGTTCTTCCAAGAAAATTCACTCGGCCTCAGGTTACCTCTCAGGGTAATCCTGGGGTGAATAGAAGACCGGCAACAGGACTGTTTCTCAGGCAGCTCTGAGGACACATCTCTCTGCTTTGTCACTGGGGCAAATTGTGCTGTTCCCGTCCCTCTCCACTTTCACGGTTGACACCTAGCTCACGTACCTGAAGTCCACAAGCAGGTGAAAGAGACATGCCACACACATGTGCCCTTCCATGAAAACACTTTGGCAAGCAGGAGTCCTCCTGAGGTGAATGGTGTGAGCCAGTGAATGATCTAGTTTCACCTACATCACCGTGGATCTTGCAAAGGCCTGACAGTCTTCAAAGGCTGAGAGCACATGTCTCCAGCTGGATCTGAAGTCGACGTGATGCATGCGAGGGGAAGACGTCAGCTATGAATTCTGAGAACACTTGCCATGGCGGTGTTTGTTCCAGTGCAGCTCAGGTTTACAAACTGGGGTCCCCTTGCATTGCCCAGAAGACCAGGGAGAAAACTCGTCCTGAGGATTCTTCCATGCTGTGGCTATCTGGCTCCCCGATGGAGGAAACACATTGCTGCCTGGCCTTCTGCATACCAACAGTAGAGCCCAAAGACCATCATGAGGCATGAGGTTGCTCAGAAGGCACAGATGACACTTTGGGTACACAGTGATTTTCCTCGGAAACTGGTGCAGACGTGAGCGTCCTCAGATATGTGAAAGGCACACCAGCATTACAGCACTTCAGTGGTGAAAGCCTCGGGTCTACTTGTGACCACCAACTTTGCTGATGGAAACACTGCCCCTTACTTTGAGTGTGCCGCTCAGTCGACATTCGCCTTAGCTGAAGCAGTCTGCTGCACGAGCTCCTGGCAAGGAACGGCAGGCGCACTGTTTCTTTCGAGAAAACTCACTCGTCCTCCCGGGCAATTCCTGCAGGGTGTCCAACATGGGCGCCACCCCGTGCCTTTCGTTCAGTTTTCTCGCCCCAAGCCTCCTGCTTCCAAAGGGGCAAAGAATGCTTTAGCCCTCAGGATCCAGTTTCTACGTGCAAAGCCAGCCTGTGGAGCAGCACCTTCTGCCCAGCTACGAGAGAGCCATGCGACACACTAGGCGCTCCTGTGAGGACCCTTTTGTAAGCAGAGGTTCTGCGCGAGGTGACGTGCCTAGTCACCACAGTGCTTCAGTCAGGCGATGTCGACTTTGGAACTTTCAATCGCCCAGCAGTGCTTCGGGAGAGGGGTCCATCATATCAGACTGGTTGTAAAGTCACATTTCTGCTTGAGGTGAAGGGTCGTCAGCTTTGAGTTCATACAATCAATGTTACTCTCCGGATATGATTCAGGGCAGCTAATATCTAAGCCGGGAGTGTGACATGCATTGCTCATGACACCGGCCCCCACTCTGTTACCAAGACTGGTTTCCAGAGGTGGAGGTCTGGCTCTCCGCCGGAGCAGGCCGTGTGTTGCCCTGCCCTCTGCATGCACAGAGTGGAGGCCAACGACCCATGTGGCTGGAGCTCACTCAGAAGCCGCAGTTGACACTTTGGGTACACCGTGTTCTTCCATGACCTGGGTCCAGGCGCGAGAGACCCTGCAGTCCTGAGAGGCCTACCAGTGTTAAAGCAGTACCTTCACTAAGGCTTCTCAGACAGAGCTGCACTCCCAACACTTTTCACGGCTCTCGAGGACTTTCCTTTGGCAGCATGCGGGCAGGTTTCCGAACCACTAGCCAAGAAGGCTTTGGGATGAGCTCCTAGCGAGGAACTGCCCACACCCCCTCGTTCTTGCGAGAAAACTCACTCTTCCTCACTTTGCCTCCCCGGGAACTCCTACGGTGAGTACAAGACGGGCAACAGGACCCTTTTTCAGGCAGCTCTGAGCACCCAGCTCTCCGGGTTGCCAACGGGACAGATTTCGCTTTTCTCGTCCGGCCTCCTTTTCACGGTTGCCACACAGCTCATGTAGTTGACGTTCCGGGAACCAAAGGAGGCCCGTGTCACATACTGTACTTCTTCGCTGAAAGCGCTTTGGAAAGCCAGTGTTCCTCCTGAAGTAAATTGCGCGAGCCAGTGAACGCCTTCGTTTCGCCTAGGTCATGGTACATCTCCCGAAGGCCTAGCCACCTTCAGAGGACGACTGCCTATTTCTCCCTCTAGAGGTAAAGTCCTGGTGCTGCTTCAGGGAGCAAGAGGTCAGGTATGAAGTCCGAGAACTCACCGTGTAAGCACGGTGGTTTTCCAAAAGCAGCTCAGGGTTACAAAATGAGGCCCCCTTGCATTGCCCAGAAGCCCCGGTATCAACGTGTTCTTCAGGCTTCCTCTAAGCTCTCCAAATCTAGCTCTCCCATGGAGGAAAAACGTTGTTGCCCAGCCTCCTGCATACAAAACAGTAGAGTCCAAAGACCCATGTGGCTGGATGGTGCTCAGCAGGCACAGATGCCACTTTTGGTACACAGGGACCTTCCTTGGAATACGGTGCAGACGCTCGCATCCTCGGACTTTGAAAGGCACACCCGCATTTACAGCACTTTAGTGGGGAAGGCCTCTTTGAAACTGCTGACTGCGACTCTGCTGGTGGAAACACTGCACCTTACTTTGACTCTGGCGCTCGGCTGACATTCGCCATAGATAAAAGTCCTGTGCTGGATGTGCTCCTAGCAAGGCATTGCAAGCACTCTGTTTCTTTGGGCAAAGTCTCCGTTCCTCCCCGGGTATTCCTGCAGGGTTGAGAAAGTTGGCGACCACAGTGCTTTTCATGAAGCACTGATCATCCAAAACACGGACTTTCCTTGCAACACGCGGGCAAGTTTCCTTATGACTAGCCAAGAAGGCTTTGGGATGAGAACCTAGCAAGGAACGGCACGCACTCCGGTTCTTCCAAGAAAATTCACTCGGCCTCAGGTTACCTCTCAGGGTAATCCTGGGGTGAATAGAAGACCGGCAACAGGACTGTTTCTCAGGCAGCTCTGAGGACACAGCTCTCTGCTTTGTCACTGGGGCAAATTGTGCTGTTCCCGTCCCTCTCCACTTTCACGGTTGACACCTAGCTCACGTACCTGAAGTCCACAAGCAGGTGAAAGAGACATGCCACACACATGTGCCCTTCCATGAAAACACTTTGGCAAGCAGGAGTCCTCCTGAGGTGAATGGTGTGAGCCAGTGAATGATCTAGTTTCACCTACATCACCGTGGATCTTGCAAAGGCCTGACAGTCTTCAAAGGCTGAGAGCACATGTCTCCAGCTGGATCTGAAGTCGACGTGATGCATGCGAGGGGAAGACGTCAGCTATGAATTCTGAGAACACTTGCCATGGCGGTGTTTGTTCCAGTGCAGCTCAGGTTTACAAACTGGGGTCCCCTTGCATTGCCCAGAAGACCAGGGAGAAAACTCGTCCTGAGGATTCTTCCATGCTGTGGCTATCTGGCTCCCCGATGGAGGAAACACATTGCTGCCTGGCCTTCTGCATACCAACAGTAGAGCCCAAAGACCATCATGAGGCATGAGGTTGCTCAGAAGGCACAGATGACACTTTGGGTACACAGTGATTTTCCTCGGAAACTGGTGCAGACGTGAGCGTCCTCAGATATGTGAAAGGCACACCAGCATTACAGCACTTCAGTGGTGAAAGCCTCGGGTCTACTTGTGACCACCAACTTTGCTGATGGAAACACTGCCCCTTACTTTGAGTGTGCCGCTCAGTCGACATTCGCCTTAGCTGAAGCAGTCTGCTGCACGAGCTCCTGGCAAGGAACGGCAGGCGCACTGTTTCTTTCGAGAAAACTCACTCGTCCTCCCGGGCAATTCCTGCAGGGTGTCCAACATGGGCGCCACCCCGTGCCTTTCGTTCAGTTTTCTCGCCCCAAGCCTCCTGCTTCCAAAGGGGCAAAGAATGCTTTAGCCCTCAGGATCCAGTTTCTACGTGCAAAGCCAGCCTGTGGAGCAGCACCTTCTGCCCAGCTACGAGAGAGCCATGCGACACACTAGGCGCTCCTGTGAGGACCCTTTTGTAAGCAGAGGTTCTGCGCGAGGTGACGTGCCTAGTCACCACAGTGCTTCAGTCAGGCGATGTCGACTTTGGAACTTTCAATTGCCCAGCAGTGCTTCGGGAGAGGGGTCCATCATATCAGACTGGTTGTAAAGTCACATTTCTGCTTGAGGTGAAGGGTCGTCAGCTTTGAGTTCATACAATCAATGTTACTCTCCGGATATGATTCAGGGCAGCTAATATCTAAGCCGGGAGTGTGACATGCATTGCTCATGACACCGGGCCCCACTCTGTTACCAAGACTGGTTTCCAGAGGTGGAGGTCTGGCTCTCCGCCGGAGCAGGCCGTGTGTTGCCCTGCCCTCTGCATGCACAGAGTGGAGGCCAACGACCCATGTGGCTGGAGCTCACTCAGAAGCCGCAGTTGACACTTTGGGTACACCGTGTTCTTCCATGACCTGGGTCCAGGCGCGAGAGACCCTGCAGTCCTGAGAGGCCTACCAGTGTTAAAGCAGTACCTTCACTAAGGCTTCTCAGACAGAGCTGCACTCCCAACACTTTTCACGGCTCTCGAGGACTTTCCTTTGGCAGCATGCGGGCAGGTTTCCGAACCACTAGCCAAGAAGGCTTTGGGATGAGCTCCTAGCGAGGAACTGCCCACACCCCCTCGTTCTTGCGAGAAAACTCACTCTTCCTCACTTTGCCTCCCCGGGAACTCCTACGGTGAGTACAAGACGGGCAACAGGACCCTTTTTCAGGCAGCTCTGAGCACCCAGCTCTCCGGGTTGCCAACGGGACAGATTTCGCTTTTCTCGTCCGGCCTCCTTTTCACGGTTGCCACACAGCTCATGTAGTTGACGTTCCGGGAACCAAAGGAGGCCCGTGTCACATACTGTACTTCTTCGCTGAAAGCGCTTTGGAAAGCCAGTGTTCCTCCTGAAGTAAATTGCACGAGCCAGTGAACGCCTTCGTTTCGCCTAGGTCATGGTACATCTCCCGAAGGCCTAGCCACCTTCAGAGGACGACTGCCTATTTCTCCCTCTAGAGGTAAAGTCCTGGTGCTGCTTCAGGGAGCAAGAGGTCAGGTATGAAGTCCGAGAACTCACCGTGTAAGCACGGTGGTTTTCCAAAAGCAGCTCAGGGTTACAAAATGAGGCCCCCTTGCATTGCCCAGAAGCCCCGGTATCAACGTGTTCTTCAGGCTTCCTCTAAGCTCTCCAAATCTAGCTCTCCCATGGAGGAAAAACGTTGTTGCCCAGCCTCCTGCATACAAAACAGTAGAGTCCAAAGACCCATGTGGCTGGATGGTGCTCAGCAGGCACAGATGCCACTTTTGGTACACAGGGACCTTCCTTGGAATACGGTGCAGACGCTCGCATCCTCAGACTTTGAAAGGCACACCCGCATTTACAGCACTTTAGTGGGGAAGGCCTCTTTGAAACTGCTGACTGCGACTCTGCTGGTGGAAACACTGCACCTTACTTTGACTCTGGCGCTCGGCTGACATTCGCCATAGATAAAAGTCCTGTGCTGGATGTGCTCCTAGCAAGGCATTGCAAGCACTCTGTTTCTTTGGGCAAAGTCTCCGTTCCTCCCCGGGTATTCCTGCAGGGTTGAGAAAGTTGGCGACCACAGTGCTTTTCATGAAGCACTGATCATCCAAAACACGGACTTTCCTTGCAACACGCGGGCAAGTTTCCTTATGACTAGCCAAGAAGGCTTTGGGATGAGAACCTAGCAAGGAACGGCACGCACTCCGGTTCTTCCAAGAAAATTCACTCGGCCTCAGGTTACCTCTCAGGGTAATCCTGGGGTGAATAGAAGACCGGCAACAGGACTGTTTCTCAGGCAGCTCTGAGGACACAGCTCTCTGCTTTGTCACTGGGGCAAATTGTGCTGTTCCCGTCCCTCTCCACTTTCACGGTTGACACCTAGCTCACGTACCTGAAGTCCACAAGCAGGTGAAAGAGACATGCCACACACATGTGCCCTTCCATGAAAACACTTTGGCAAGCAGGAGTCCTCCTGAGGTGAATGGTGTGAGCCAGTGAATGATCTAGTTTCACCTACATCACCGTGGATCTTGCAAAGGCCTGACAGTCTTCAAAGGCTGAGAGCACATGTCTCCAGCTGGATCTGAAGTCGACGTGATGCATGCGAGGGGAAGACGTCAGCTATGAATTCTGAGAACACTTGCCATGGCGGTGTTTGTTCCAGTGCAGCTCAGGTTTACAAACTGGGGTCCCCTTGCATTGCCCAGAAGACCAGGGAGAAAACTCGTCCTGAGGATTCTTCCATGCTGTGGCTATCTGGCTCCCCGATGGAGGAAACACATTGCTGCCTGGCCTTCTGCATACCAACAGTAGAGCCCAAAGACCATCATGAGGCATGAGGTTGCTCAGAAGGCACAGATGACACTTTGGGTACACAGTGATTTTCCTCGGAAACTGGTGCAGACGTGAGCGTCCTCAGATATGTGAAAGGCACACCAGCATTACAGCACTTCAGTGGTGAAAGCCTCGGGTCTACTTGTGACCACCAACTTTGCTGATGGAAACACTGCCCCTTACTTTGAGTGTGCCGCTCAGTCGACATTCGCCTTAGCTGAAGCAGTCTGCTGCACGAGCTCCTGGCAAGGAACGGCAGGCGCACTGTTTCTTTCGAGAAAACTCACTCGTCCTCCCGGGCAATTCCTGCAGGGTGTCCAACATGGGCGCCACCCCGTGCCTTTCGTTCAGTTTTCTCGCCCCAAGCCTCCTGCTTCCAAAGGGGCAAAGAATGCTTTAGCCCTCAGGATCCAGTTTCTACGTGCAAAGCCAGCCTGTGGAGCAGCACCTTCTGCCCAGCTACGAGAGAGCCATGCGACACACTAGGCGCTCCTGTGAGGACCCTTTTGTAAGCAGAGGTTCTGCGCGAGGTGACGTGCCTAGTCACCACAGTGCTTCAGTCAGGCGATGTCGACTTTGGAACTTTCAATCGCCCAGCAGTGCTTCGGGAGAGGGGTCCATCATATCAGACTGGTTGTAAAGTCACATTTCTGCTTGAGGTGAAGGGTCGTCAGCTTTGAGTTCATACAATCAATGTTACTCTCCGGATATGATTCAGGGCAGCTAATATCTAAGCCGGGAGTGTGACATGCATTGCTCATGACACCGGCCCCCACTCTGTTACCAAGACTGGTTTCCAGAGGTGGAGGTCTGGCTCTCCGCCGGAGCAGGCCGTGTGTTGCCCTGCCCTCTGCATGCACAGAGTGGAGGCCAACGACCCATGTGGCTGGAGCTCACTCAGAAGCCGCAGTTGACACTTTGGGTACACCGTGTTCTTCCATGACCTGGGTCCAGGCGCGAGAGACCCTGCAGTCCTGAGAGGCCTACCAGTGTTAAAGCAGTACCTTCACTAAGGCTTCTCAGACAGAGCTGCACTCCCAACACTTTTCACGGCTCTCGAGGACTTTCCTTTGGCAGCATGCGGGCAGGTTTCCGAACCACTAGCCAAGAAGGCTTTGGGATGAGCTCCTAGCGAGGAACTGCCCACACCCCCTCGTTCTTGCGAGAAAACTCACTCTTCCTCACTTTGCCTCCCCGGGAACTCCTACGGTGAGTACAAGACGGGCAACAGGACCCTTTTTCAGGCAGCTCTGAGCACCCAGCTCTCCGGGTTGCCAACGGGACAGATTTCGCTTTTCTCGTCCGGCCTCCTTTTCACGGTTGCCACACAGCTCATGTAGTTGACGTTCCGGGAACCAAAGGAGGCCCGTGTCACATACTGTACTTCTTCGCTGAAAGCGCTTTGGAAAGCCAGTGTTCCTCCTGAAGTAAATTGCGCGAGCCAGTGAACGCCTTCGTTTCGCCTAGGTCATGGTACATCTCCCGAAGGCCTAGCCACCTTCAGAGGACGACTGCCTATTTCTCCCTCTAGAGGTAAAGTCCTGGTGCTGCTTCAGGGAGCAAGAGGTCAGGTATGAAGTCCGAGAACTCACCGTGTAAGCACGGTGGTTTTCCAAAAGCAGCTCAGGGTTACAAAATGAGGCCCCCTTGCATTGCCCAGAAGCCCCGGTATCAACGTGTTCTTCAGGCTTCCTCTAAGCTCTCCAAATCTAGCTCTCCCATGGAGGAAAAACGTTGTTGCCCAGCCTCCTGCATACAAAACAGTAGAGTCCAAAGACCCATGTGGCTGGATGGTGCTCAGCAGGCACAGATGCCACTTTTGGTACACAGGGACCTTCCTTGGAATACGGTGCAGACGCTCGCATCCTCAGACTTTGAAAGGCACACCCGCATTTACAGCACTTTAGTGGGGAAGGCCTCTTTGAAACTGCTGACTGCGACTCTGCTGGTGGAAACACTGCACCTTACTTTGACTCTGGCGCTCGGCTGACATTCGCCATAGATAAAAGTCCTGTGCTGGATGTGCTCCTAGCAAGGCATTGCAAGCACTCTGTTTCTTTGGGCAAAGTCTCCGTTCCTCCCCGGGTATTCCTGCAGGGTTGAGAAAGTTGGCGACCACAGTGCTTTTCATGAAGCACTGATCATCCAAAACACGGACTTTCCTTGCAACACGCGGGCAAGTTTCCTTATGACTAGCCAAGAAGGCTTTGGGATGAGAACCTAGCAAGGAACGGCACGCACTCCGGTTCTTCCAAGAAAATTCACTCGGCCTCAGGTTACCTCTCAGGGTAATCCTGGGGTGAATAGAAGACCGGCAACAGGACTGTTTCTCAGGCAGCTCTGAGGACACAGCTCTCTGCTTTGTCACTGGGGCAAATTGTGCTGTTCCCGTCCCTCTCCACTTTCACGGTTGACACCTAGCTCATGTACCTGAAGTCCACAAGCAGGTGAAAGAGACATGCCACACACATGTGCCCTTCCATGAAAACACTTTGGCAAGCAGGAGTCCTCCTGAGGTGAATGGTGTGAGCCAGTGAATGATCTAGTTTCACCTACATCACCGTGGATCTTGCAAAGGCCTGACAGTCTTCAAAGGCTGAGAGCACATGTCTCCAGCTGGATCTGAAGTCGACGTGATGCATGCGAGGGGAAGACGTCAGCTATGAATTCTGAGAACACTTGCCATGGCGGTGTTTGTTCCAGTGCAGCTCAGGTTTACAAACTGGGGTCCCCTTGCATTGCCCAGAAGACCAGGGAGAAAACTCGTCCTGAGGATTCTTCCATGCTGTGGCTATCTGGCTCCCCGATGGAGGAAACACATTGCTGCCTGGCCTTCTGCATACCAACAGTAGAGCCCAAAGACCATCATGAGGCATGAGGTTGCTCAGAAGGCACAGATGACACTTTGGGTACACAGTGATTTTCCTCGGAAACTGGTGCAGACGTGAGCGTCCTCAGATATGTGAAAGGCACACCAGCATTACAGCACTTCAGTGGTGAAAGCCTCGGGTCTACTTGTGACCACCAACTTTGCTGATGGAAACACTGCCCCTTACTTTGAGTGTGCCGCTCAGTCGACATTCGCCTTAGCTGAAGCAGTCTGCTGCACGAGCTCCTGGCAAGGAACGGCAGGCGCACTGTTTCTTTCGAGAAAACTCACTCGTCCTCCCGGGCAATTCCTGCAGGGTGTCCAACATGGGCGCCACCCCGTGCCTTTCGTTCAGTTTTCTCGCCCCAAGCCTCCTGCTTCCAAAGGGGCAAAGAATGCTTTAGCCCTCAGGATCCAGTTTCTACGTGCAAAGCCAGCCTGTGGAGCAGCACCTTCTGCCCAGCTACGAGAGAGCCATGCGACACACTAGGCGCTCCTGTGAGGACCCTTTTGTAAGCAGAGGTTCTGCGCGAGGTGACGTGCCTAGTCACCACAGTGCTTCAGTCAGGCGATGTCGACTTTGGAACTTTCAATCGCCCAGCAGTGCTTCGGGAGAGGGGTCCATCATATCAGACTGGTTGTAAAGTCACATTTCTGCTTGAGGTGAAGGGTCGTCAGCTTTGAGTTCATACAATCAATGTTACTCTCCGGATATGATTCAGGGCAGCTAATATCTAAGCCGGGAGTGTGACATGCATTGCTCATGACACCGGCCCCCACTCTGTTACCAAGACTGGTTTCCAGAGGTGGAGGTCTGGCTCTCCGCCGGAGCAGGCCGTGTGTTGCCCTGCCCTCTGCATGCACAGAGTGGAGGCCAACGACCCATGTGGCTGGAGCTCACTCAGAAGCCGCAGTTGACACTTTGGGTACACCGTGTTCTTCCATGACCTGGGTCCAGGCGCGAGAGACCCTGCAGTCCTGAGAGGCCTACCAGTGTTAAAGCAGTACCTTCACTAAGGCTTCTCAGACAGAGCTGCACTCCCAACACTTTTCACGGCTCTCGAGGACTTTCCTTTGGCAGCATGCGGGCAGGTTTCCGAACCACTAGCCAAGAAGGCTTTGGGATGAGCTCCTAGCGAGGAACTGCCCACACCCCCTCGTTCTTGCGAGAAAACTCACTCTTCCTCACTTTGCCTCCCCGGGAACTCCTACGGTGAGTACAAGACGGGCAACAGGACCCTTTTTCAGGCAGCTCTGAGCACCCAGCTCTCCGGGTTGCCAACGGGACAGATTTCGCTTTTCTCGTCCGGCCTCCTTTTCACGGTTGCCACACAGCTCATGTAGTTGACGTTCCGGGAACCAAAGGAGGCCCGTGTCACATACTGTACTTCTTCGCTGAAAGCGCTTTGGAAAGCCAGTGTTCCTCCTGAAGTAAATTGCGCGAGCCAGTGAACGCCTTCGTTTCGCCTAGGTCATGGTACATCTCCCGAAGGCCTAGCCACCTTCAGAGGACGACTGCCTATTTCTCCCTCTAGAGGTAAAGTCCTGGTGCTGCTTCAGGGAGCAAGAGGTCAGGTATGAAGTCCGAGAACTCACCGTGTAAGCACGGTGGTTTTCCAAAAGCAGCTCAGGGTTACAAAATGAGGCCCCCTTGCATTGCCCAGAAGCCCCGGTATCAACGTGTTCTTCAGGCTTCCTCTAAGCTCTCCAAATCTAGCTCTCCCATGGAGGAAAAACGTTGTTGCCCAGCCTCCTGCATACAAAACAGTAGAGTCCAAAGACCCATGTGGCTGGATGGTGCTCAGCAGGCACAGATGCCACTTTTGGTACACAGGGACCTTCCTTGGAATACGGTGCAGACGCTCGCATCCTCAGACTTTGAAAGGCACACCCGCATTTACAGCACTTTAGTGGGGAAGGCCTCTTTGAAACTGCTGACTGCGACTCTGCTGGTGGAAACACTGCACCTTACTTTGACTCTGGCGCTCGGCTGACATTCGCCATAGATAAAAGTCCTGTGCTGGATGTGCTCCTAGCAAGGCATTGCAAGCACTCTGTTTCTTTGGGCAAAGTCTCCGTTCCTCCCCGGGTATTCCTGCAGGGTTGAGAAAGTTGGCGACCACAGTGCTTTTCATGAAGCACTGATCATCCAAAACACGGACTTTCCTTGCAACACGCGGGCAAGTTTCCTTATGACTAGCCAAGAAGGCTTTGGGATGAGAACCTAGCAAGGAACGGCACGCACTCCGGTTCTTCCAAGAAAATTCACTCGGCCTCAGGTTACCTCTCAGGGTAATCCTGGGGTGAATAGAAGACCGGCAACAGGACTGTTTCTCAGGCAGCTCTGAGGACACAGCTCTCTGCTTTGTCACTGGGGCAAATTGTGCTGTTCCCGTCCCTCTCCACTTTCACGGTTGACACCTAGCTCATGTACCTGAAGTCCACAAGCAGGTGAAAGAGACATGCCACACACATGTGCCCTTCCATGAAAACACTTTGGCAAGCAGGAGTCCTCCTGAGGTGAATGGTGTGAGCCAGTGAATGATCTAGTTTCACCTACATCACCGTGGATCTTGCAAAGGCCTGACAGTCTTCAAAGGCTGAGAGCACATGTCTCCAGCTGGATCTGAAGTCGACGTGATGCATGCGAGGGGAAGACGTCAGCTATGAATTCTGAGAACACTTGCCATGGCGGTGTTTGTTCCAGTGCAGCTCAGGTTTACAAACTGGGGTCCCCTTGCATTGCCCAGAAGACCAGGGAGAAAACTCGTCCTGAGGATTCTTCCATGCTGTGGCTATCTGGCTCCCCGATGGAGGAAACACATTGCTGCCTGGCCTTCTGCATACCAACAGTAGAGCCCAAAGACCATCATGAGGCATGAGGTTGCTCAGAAGGCACAGATGACACTTTGGGTACACAGTGATTTTCCTCGGAAACTGGTGCAGACGTGAGCGTCCTCAGATATGTGAAAGGCACACCAGCATTACAGCACTTCAGTGGTGAAAGCCTCGGGTCTCCTTGTGACCACCAACTTTGCTGATGGAAACACTGCCCCTTACTTTGAGTGTGCCGCTCAGTCGACATTCGCCTTAGCTGAAGCAGTCTGCTGCACGAGCTCCTGGCAAGGAACGGCAGGCGCACTGTTTCTTTCGAGAAAACTCACTCGTCCTCCCGGGCAATTCCTGCAGGGTGTCCAACATGGGCGCCACCCCGTGCCTTTCGTTCAGTTTTCTCGCCCCAAGCCTCCTGCTTCCAAAGGGGCAAAGAATGCTTTAGCCCTCAGGATCCAGTTTCTACGTGCAAAGCCAGCCTGTGGAGCAGCACCTTCTGCCCAGCTACGAGAGAGCCATGCGACACACTAGGCGCTCCTGTGAGGACCCTTTTGTAAGCAGAGGTTCTGCGCGAGGTGACGTGCCTAGTCACCACAGTGCTTCAGTCAGGCGATGTCGACTTTGGAACTTTCAATCGCCCAGCAGTGCTTCGGGAGAGGGGTCCATCATATCAGACTGGTTGTAAAGTCACATTTCTGCTTGAGGTGAAGGGTCGTCAGCTTTGAGTTCATACAATCAATGTTACTCTCCGGATATGATTCAGGGCAGCTAATATCTAAGCCGGGAGTGTGACATGCATTGCTCATGACACCGGCCCCCACTCTGTTACCAAGACTGGTTTCCAGAGGTGGAGGTCTGGCTCTCCGCCGGAGCAGGCCGTGTGTTGCCCTGCCCTCTGCATGCACAGAGTGGAGGCCAACGACCCATGTGGCTGGAGCTCACTCAGAAGCCGCAGTTGACACTTTGGGTACACCGTGTTCTTCCATGACCTGGGTCCAGGCGCGAGAGACCCTGCAGTCCTGAGAGGCCTACCAGTGTTAAAGCAGTACCTTCACTAAGGCTTCTCAGACAGAGCTGCACTCCCAACACTTTTCACGGCTCTCGAGGACTTTCCTTTGGCAGCATGCGGGCAGGTTTCCGAACCACTAGCCAAGAAGGCTTTGGGATGAGCTCCTAGCGAGGAACTGCCCACACCCCCTCGTTCTTGCGAGAAAACTCACTCTTCCTCACTTTGCCTCCCCGGGAACTCCTACGGTGAGTACAAGACGGGCAACAGGACCCTTTTTCAGGCAGCTCTGAGCACCCAGCTCTCCGGGTTGCCAACGGGACAGATTTCGCTTTTCTCGTCCGGCCTCCTTTTCACGGTTGCCACACAGCTCATGTAGTTGACGTTCCGGGAACCAAAGGAGGCCCGTGTCACATACTGTACTTCTTCGCTGAAAGCGCTTTGGAAAGCCAGTGTTCCTCCTGAAGTAAATTGCGCGAGCCAGTGAACGCCTTCGTTTCGCCTAGGTCATGGTACATCTCCCGAAGGCCTAGCCACCTTCAGAGGACGACTGCCTATTTCTCCCTCTAGAGGTAAAGTCCTGGTGCTGCTTCAGGGAGCAAGAGGTCAGGTATGAAGTCCGAGAACTCACCGTGTAAGCACGGTGGTTTTCCAAAAGCAGCTCAGGGTTACAAAATGAGGCCCCCTTGCATTGCCCAGAAGCCCCGGTATCAACGTGTTCTTCAGGCTTCCTCTAAGCTCTCCAAATCTAGCTCTCCCATGGAGGAAAAACGTTGTTGCCCAGCCTCCTGCATACAAAACAGTAGAGTCCAAAGACCCATGTGGCTGGATGGTGCTCAGCAGGCACAGATGCCACTTTTGGTACACAGGGACCTTCCTTGGAATACGGTGCAGACGCTCGCATCCTCAGACTTTGAAAGGCACACCCGCATTTACAGCACTTTAGTGGGGAAGGCCTCTTTGAAACTGCTGACTGCGACTCTGCTGGTGGAAACACTGCACCTTACTTTGACTCTGGCGCTCGGCTGACATTCGCCATAGATAAAAGTCCTGTGCTGGATGTGCTCCTAGCAAGGCATTGCAAGCACTCTGTTTCTTTGGGCAAAGTCTCCGTTCCTCCCCGGGTATTCCTGCAGGGTTGAGAAAGTTGGCGACCACAGTGCTTTTCATGAAGCACTGATCATCCAAAACACGGACTTTCCTTGCAACACGCGGGCAAGTTTCCTTATGACTAGCCAAGAAGGCTTTGGGATGAGAACCTAGCAAGGAACGGCACGCACTCCGGTTCTTCCAAGAAAATTCACTCGGCCTCAGGTTACCTCTCAGGGTAATCCTGGGGTGAATAGAAGACCGGCAACAGGACTGTTTCTCAGGCAGCTCTGAGGACACAGCTCTCTGCTTTGTCACTGGGGCAAATTGTGCTGTTCCCGTCCCTCTCCACTTTCACGGTTGACACCTAGCTCATGTACCTGAAGTCCACAAGCAGGTGAAAGAGACATGCCACACACATGTGCCCTTCCATGAAAACACTTTGGCAAGCAGGAGTCCTCCTGAGGTGAATGGTGTGAGCCAGTGAATGATCTAGTTTCACCTACATCACCGTGGATCTTGCAAAGGCCTGACAGTCTTCAAAGGCTGAGAGCACATGTCTCCAGCTGGATCTGAAGTCGACGTGATGCATGCGAGGGGAAGACGTCAGCTATGAATTCTGAGAACACTTGCCATGGCGGTGTTTGTTCCAGTGCAGCTCAGGTTTACAAACTGGGGTCCCCTTGCATTGCCCAGAAGACCAGGGAGAAAACTCGTCCTGAGGATTCTTCCATGCTGTGGCTATCTGGCTCCCCGATGGAGGAAACACATTGCTGCCTGGCCTTCTGCATACCAACAGTAGAGCCCAAAGACCATCATGAGGCATGAGGTTGCTCAGAAGGCACAGATGACACTTTGGGTACACAGTGATTTTCCTCGGAAACTGGTGCAGACGTGAGCGTCCTCAGATATGTGAAAGGCACACCAGCATTACAGCACTTCAGTGGTGAAAGCCTCGGGTCTCCTTGTGACCACCAACTTTGCTGATGGAAACACTGCCCCTTACTTTGAGTGTGCCGCTCAGTCGACATTCGCCTTAGCTGAAGCAGTCTGCTGCACGAGCTCCTGGCAAGGAACGGCAGGCGCACTGTTTCTTTCGAGAAAACTCACTCGTCCTCCCGGGCAATTCCTGCAGGGTGTCCAACATGGGCGCCACCCCGTGCCTTTCGTTCAGTTTTCTCGCCCCAAGCCTCCTGCTTCCAAAGGGGCAAAGAATGCTTTAGCCCTCAGGATCCAGTTTCTACGTGCAAAGCCAGCCTGTGGAGCAGCACCTTCTGCCCAGCTACGAGAGAGCCATGCGACACACTAGGCGCTCCTGTGAGGACCCTTTTGTAAGCAGAGGTTCTGCGCGAGGTGACGTGCCTAGTCACCACAGTGCTTCAGTCAGGCGATGTCGACTTTGGAACTTTCAATCGCCCAGCAGTGCTTCGGGAGAGGGGTCCATCATATCAGACTGGTTGTAAAGTCACATTTCTGCTTGAGGTGAAGGGTCGTCAGCTTTGAGTTCATACAATCAATGTTACTCTCCGGATATGATTCAGGGCAGCTAATATCTAAGCCGGGAGTGTGACATGCATTGCTCATGACACCGGCCCCCACTCTGTTACCAAGACTGGTTTCCAGAGGTGGAGGTCTGGCTCTCCGCCGGAGCAGGCCGTGTGTTGCCCTGCCCTCTGCATGCACAGAGTGGAGGCCAACGACCCATGTGGCTGGAGCTCACTCAGAAGCCGCAGTTGACACTTTGGGTACACCGTGTTCTTCCATGACCTGGGTCCAGGCGCGAGAGACCCTGCAGTCCTGAGAGGCCTACCAGTGTTAAAGCAGTACCTTCACTAAGGCTTCTCAGACAGAGCTGCACTCCCAACACTTTTCACGGCTCTCGAGGACTTTCCTTTGGCAGCATGCGGGCAGGTTTCCGAACCACTAGCCAAGAAGGCTTTGGGATGAGCTCCTAGCGAGGAACTGCCCACACCCCCTCGTTCTTGCGAGAAAACTCACTCTTCCTCACTTTGCCTCCCCGGGAACTCCTACGGTGAGTACAAGACGGGCAACAGGACCCTTTTTCAGGCAGCTCTGAGCACCCAGCTCTCCGGGTTGCCAACGGGACAGATTTCGCTTTTCTCGTCCGGCCTCCTTTTCACGGTTGCCACACAGCTCATGTAGTTGACGTTCCGGGAACCAAAGGAGGCCCGTGTCACATACTGTACTTCTTCGCTGAAAGCGCTTTGGAAAGCCAGTGTTCCTCCTGAAGTAAATTGCGCGAGCCAGTGAACGCCTTCGTTTCGCCTAGGTCATGGTACATCTCCCGAAGGCCTAGCCACCTTCAGAGGACGACTGCCTATTTCTCCCTCTAGAGGTAAAGTCCTGGTGCTGCTTCAGGGAGCAAGAGGTCAGGTATGAAGTCCGAGAACTCACCGTGTAAGCACGGTGGTTTTCCAAAAGCAGCTCAGGGTTACAAAATGAGGCCCCCTTGCATTGCCCAGAAGCCCCGGTATCAACGTGTTCTTCAGGCTTCCTCTAAGCTCTCCAAATCTAGCTCTCCCATGGAGGAAAAACGTTGTTGCCCAGCCTCCTGCATACAAAACAGTAGAGTCCAAAGACCCATGTGGCTGGATGGTGCTCAGCAGGCACAGATGCCACTTTTGGTACACAGGGACCTTCCTTGGAATACGGTGCAGACGCTCGCATCCTCGGACTTTGAAAGGCACACCCGCATTTACAGCACTTTAGTGGGGAAGGCCTCTTTGAAACTGCTGACTGCGACTCTGCTGGTGGAAACACTGCACCTTACTTTGACTCTGGCGCTCGGCTGACATTCGCCATAGATAAAAGTCCTGTGCTGGATGTGCTCCTAGCAAGGCATTGCAAGCACTCTGTTTCTTTGGGCAAAGTCTCCGTTCCTCCCCGGGTATTCCTGCAGGGTTGAGAAAGTTGGCGACCACAGTGCTTTTCATGAAGCACTGATCATCCAAAACACGGACTTTCCTTGCAACACGCGGGCAAGTTTCCTTATGACTAGCCAAGAAGGCTTTGGGATGAGAACCTAGCAAGGAACGGCACGCACTCCGGTTCTTCCAAGAAAATTCACTCGGCCTCAGGTTACCTCTCAGGGTAATCCTGGGGTGAATAGAAGACCGGCAACAGGACTGTTTCTCAGGCAGCTCTGAGGACACAGCTCTCTGCTTTGTCACTGGGGCAAATTGTGCTGTTCCCGTCCCTCTCCACTTTCACGGTTGACACCTAGCTCATGTACCTGAAGTCCACAAGCAGGTGAAAGAGACATGCCACACACATGTGCCCTTCCATGAAAACACTTTGGCAAGCAGGAGTCCTCCTGAGGTGAATGGTGTGAGCCAGTGAATGATCTAGTTTCACCTACATCACCGTGGATCTTGCAAAGGCCTGACAGTCTTCAAAGGCTGAGAGCACATGTCTCCAGCTGGATCTGAAGTCGACGTGATGCATGCGAGGGGAAGACGTCAGCTATGAATTCTGAGAACACTTGCCATGGCGGTGTTTGTTCCAGTGCAGCTCAGGTTTACAAACTGGGGTCCCCTTGCATTGCCCAGAAGACCAGGGAGAAAACTCGTCCTGAGGATTCTTCCATGCTGTGGCTATCTGGCTCCCCGATGGAGGAAACACATTGCTGCCTGGCCTTCTGCATACCAACAGTAGAGCCCAAAGACCATCATGAGGCATGAGGTTGCTCAGAAGGCACAGATGACACTTTGGGTACACAGTGATTTTCCTCGGAAACTGGTGCAGACGTGAGCGTCCTCAGATATGTGAAAGGCACACCAGCATTACAGCACTTCAGTGGTGAAAGCCTCGGGTCTCCTTGTGACCACCAACTTTGCTGATGGAAACACTGCCCCTTACTTTGAGTGTGCCGCTCAGTCGACATTCGCCTTAGCTGAAGCAGTCTGCTGCACGAGCTCCTGGCAAGGAACGGCAGGCGCACTGTTTCTTTCGAGAAAACTCACTCGTCCTCCCGGGCAATTCCTGCAGGGTGTCCAACATGGGCGCCACCCCGTGCCTTTCGTTCAGTTTTCTCGCCCCAAGCCTCCTGCTTCCAAAGGGGCAAAGAATGCTTTAGCCCTCAGGATCCAGTTTCTACGTGCAAAGCCAGCCTGTGGAGCAGCACCTTCTGCCCAGCTACGAGAGAGCCATGCGACACACTAGGCGCTCCTGTGAGGACCCTTTTGTAAGCAGAGGTTCTGCGCGAGGTGACGTGCCTAGTCACCACAGTGCTTCAGTCAGGCGATGTCGACTTTGGAACTTTCAATCGCCCAGCAGTGCTTCGGGAGAGGGGTCCATCATATCAGACTGGTTGTAAAGTCACATTTCTGCTTGAGGTGAAGGGTCGTCAGCTTTGAGTTCATACAATCAATGTTACTCTCCGGATATGATTCAGGGCAGCTAATATCTAAGCCGGGAGTGTGACATGCATTGCTCATGACACCGGCCCCCACTCTGTTACCAAGACTGGTTTCCAGAGGTGGAGGTCTGGCTCTCCGCCGGAGCAGGCCGTGTGTTGCCCTGCCCTCTGCATGCACAGAGTGGAGGCCAACGACCCATGTGGCTGGAGCTCACTCAGAAGCCGCAGTTGACACTTTGGGTACACCGTGTTCTTCCATGACCTGGGTCCAGGCGCGAGAGACCCTGCAGTCCTGAGAGGCCTACCAGTGTTAAAGCAGTACCTTCACTAAGGCTTCTCAGACAGAGCTGCACTCCCAACACTTTTCACGGCTCTCGAGGACTTTCCTTTGGCAGCATGCGGGCAGGTTTCCGAACCACTAGCCAAGAAGGCTTTGGGATGAGCTCCTAGCGAGGAACTGCCCACACCCCCTCGTTCTTGCGAGAAAACTCACTCTTCCTCACTTTGCCTCCCCGGGAACTCCTACGGTGAGTACAAGACGGGCAACAGGACCCTTTTTCAGGCAGCTCTGAGCACCCAGCTCTCCGGGTTGCCAACGGGACAGATTTCGCTTTTCTCGTCCGGCCTCCTTTTCACGGTTGCCACACAGCTCATGTAGTTGACGTTCCGGGAACCAAAGGAGGCCCGTGTCACATACTGTACTTCTTCGCTGAAAGCGCTTTGGAAAGCCAGTGTTCCTCCTGAAGTAAATTGCGCGAGCCAGTGAACGCCTTCGTTTCGCCTAGGTCATGGTACATCTCCCGAAGGCCTAGCCACCTTCAGAGGACGACTGCCTATTTCTCCCTCTAGAGGTAAAGTCCTGGTGCTGCTTCAGGGAGCAAGAGGTCAGGTATGAAGTCCGAGAACTCACCGTGTAAGCACGGTGGTTTTCCAAAAGCAGCTCAGGGTTACAAAATGAGGCCCCCTTGCATTGCCCAGAAGCCCCGGTATCAACGTGTTCTTCAGGCTTCCTCTAAGCTCTCCAAATCTAGCTCTCCCATGGAGGAAAAACGTTGTTGCCCAGCCTCCTGCATACAAAACAGTAGAGTCCAAAGACCCATGTGGCTGGATGGTGCTCAGCAGGCACAGATGCCACTTTTGGTACACAGGGACCTTCCTTGGAATACGGTGCAGACGCTCGCATCCTCGGACTTTGAAAGGCACACCCGCATTTACAGCACTTTAGTGGGGAAGGCCTCTTTGAAACTGCTGACTGCGACTCTGCTGGTGGAAACACTGCACCTTACTTTGACTCTGGCGCTCGGCTGACATTCGCCATAGATAAAAGTCCTGTGCTGGATGTGCTCCTAGCAAGGCATTGCAAGCACTCTGTTTCTTTGGGCAAAGTCTCCGTTCCTCCCCGGGTATTCCTGCAGGGTTGAGAAAGTTGGCGACCACAGTGCTTTTCATGAAGCACTGATCATCCAAAACACGGACTTTCCTTGCAACACGCGGGCAAGTTTCCTTATGACTAGCCAAGAAGGCTTTGGGATGAGAACCTAGCAAGGAACGGCACGCACTCCGGTTCTTCCAAGAAAATTCACTCGGCCTCAGGTTACCTCTCAGGGTAATCCTGGGGTGAATAGAAGACCGGCAACAGGACTGTTTCTCAGGCAGCTCTGAGGACACAGCTCTCTGCTTTGTCACTGGGGCAAATTGTGCTGTTCCCGTCCCTCTCCACTTTCACGGTTGACACCTAGCTCATGTACCTGAAGTCCACAAGCAGGTGAAAGAGACATGCCACACACATGTGCCCTTCCATGAAAACACTTTGGCAAGCAGGAGTCCTCCTGAGGTGAATGGTGTGAGCCAGTGAATGATCTAGTTTCACCTACATCACCGTGGATCTTGCAAAGGCCTGACAGTCTTCAAAGGCTGAGAGCACATGTCTCCAGCTGGATCTGAAGTCGACGTGATGCATGCGAGGGGAAGACGTCAGCTATGAATTCTGAGAACACTTGCCATGGCGGTGTTTGTTCCAGTGCAGCTCAGGTTTACAAACTGGGGTCCCCTTGCATTGCCCAGAAGACCAGGGAGAAAACTCGTCCTGAGGATTCTTCCATGCTGTGGCTATCTGGCTCCCCGATGGAGGAAACACATTGCTGCCTGGCCTTCTGCATACCAACAGTAGAGCCCAAAGACCATCATGAGGCATGAGGTTGCTCAGAAGGCACAGATGACACTTTGGGTACACAGTGATTTTCCTCGGAAACTGGTGCAGACGTGAGCGTCCTCAGATATGTGAAAGGCACACCAGCATTACAGCACTTCAGTGGTGAAAGCCTCGGGTCTACTTGTGACCACCAACTTTGCTGATGGAAACACTGCCCCTTACTTTGAGTGTGCCGCTCAGTCGACATTCGCCTTAGCTGAAGCAGTCTGCTGCACGAGCTCCTGGCAAGGAACGGCAGGCGCACTGTTTCTTTCGAGAAAACTCACTCGTCCTCCCGGGCAATTCCTGCAGGGTGTCCAACATGGGCGCCACCCCGTGCCTTTCGTTCAGTTTTCTCGCCCCAAGCCTCCTGCTTCCAAAGGGGCAAAGAATGCTTTAGCCCTCAGGATCCAGTTTCTACGTGCAAAGCCAGCCTGTGGAGCAGCACCTTCTGCCCAGCTACGAGAGAGCCATGCGACACACTAGGCGCTCCTGTGAGGACCCTTTTGTAAGCAGAGGTTCTGCGCGAGGTGACGTGCCTAGTCACCACAGTGCTTCAGTCAGGCGATGTCGACTTTGGAACTTTCAATCGCCCAGCAGTGCTTCGGGAGAGGGGTCCATCATATCAGACTGGTTGTAAAGTCACATTTCTGCTTGAGGTGAAGGGTCGTCAGCTTTGAGTTCATACAATCAATGTTACTCTCCGGATATGATTCCGGGCAGCTAATATCTAAGCCGGGAGTGTGACATGCATTGCTCATGACACCGGCCCCCACTCTGTTACCAAGACTGGTTTCCAGAGGTGGAGGTCTGGCTCTCCGCCGGAGCAGGCCGTGTGTTGCCCTGCCCTCTGCATGCACAGAGTGGAGGCCAACGACCCATGTGGCTGGAGCTCACTCAGAAGCCGCAGTTGACACTTTGGGTACACCGTGTTCTTCCATGACCTGGGTCCAGGCGCGAGAGACCCTGCAGTCCTGAGAGGCCTACCAGTGTTAAAGCAGTACCTTCACTAAGGCTTCTCAGACAGAGCTGCACTCCCAACACTTTTCACGGCTCTCGAGGACTTTCCTTTGGCAGCATGCGGGCAGGTTTCCGAACCACTAGCCAAGAAGGCTTTGGGATGAGCTCCTAGCGAGGAACTGCCCACACCCCCTCGTTCTTGCGAGAAAACTCACTCTTCCTCACTTTGCCTCCCCGGGAACTCCTACGGTGAGTACAAGACGGGCAACAGGACCCTTTTTCAGGCAGCTCTGAGCACCCAGCTCTCCGGGTTGCCAACGGGACAGATTTCGCTTTTCTCGTCCGGCCTCCTTTTCACGGTTGCCACACAGCTCATGTAGTTGACGTTCCGGGAACCAAAGGAGGCCCGTGTCACATACTGTACTTCTTCGCTGAAAGCGCTTTGGAAAGCCAGTGTTCCTCCTGAAGTAAATTGCGCGAGCCAGTGAACGCCTTCGTTTCGCCTAGGTCATGGTACATCTCCCGAAGGCCTAGCCACCTTCAGAGGACGACTGCCTATTTCTCCCTCTAGAGGTAAAGTCCTGGTGCTGCTTCAGGGAGCAAGAGGTCAGGTATGAAGTCCGAGAACTCACCGTGTAAGCACGGTGGTTTTCCAAAAGCAGCTCAGGGTTACAAAATGAGGCCCCCTTGCATTGCCCAGAAGCCCCGGTATCAACGTGTTCTTCAGGCTTCCTCTAAGCTCTCCAAATCTAGCTCTCCCATGGAGGAAAAACGTTGTTGCCCAGCCTCCTGCATACAAAACAGTAGAGTCCAAAGACCCATGTGGCTGGATGGTGCTCAGCAGGCACAGATGCCACTTTTGGTACACAGGGACCTTCCTTGGAATACGGTGCAGACGCTCGCATCCTCGGACTTTGAAAGGCACACCCGCATTTACAGCACTTTAGTGGGGAAGGCCTCTTTGAAACTGCTGACTGCGACTCTGCTGGTGGAAACACTGCACCTTACTTTGACTCTGGCGCTCGGCTGACATTCGCCATAGATAAAAGTCCTGTGCTGGATGTGCTCCTAGCAAGGCATTGCAAGCACTCTGTTTCTTTGGGCAAAGTCTCCGTTCCTCCCCGGGTATTCCTGCAGGGTTGAGAAAGTTGGCGACCACAGTGCTTTTCATGAAGCACTGATCATCCAAAACACGGACTTTCCTTGCAACACGCGGGCAAGTTTCCTTATGACTAGCCAAGAAGGCTTTGGGATGAGAACCTAGCAAGGAACGGCACGCACTCCGGTTCTTCCAAGAAAATTCACTCGGCCTCAGGTTACCTCTCAGGGTAATCCTGGGGTGAATAGAAGACCGGCAACAGGACTGTTTCTCAGGCAGCTCTGAGGACACATCTCTCTGCTTTGTCACTGGGGCAAATTGTGCTGTTCCCGTCCCTCTCCACTTTCACGGTTGACACCTAGCTCACGTACCTGAAGTCCACAAGCAGGTGAAAGAGACATGCCACACACATGTGCCCTTCCATGAAAACACTTTGGCAAGCAGGAGTCCTCCTGAGGTGAATGGTGTGAGCCAGTGAATGATCTAGGTTCACCTACATCACCGTGGATCTTGCAAAGGCCTGACAGTCTTCAAAGGCTGAGAGCACATGTCTCCAGCTGGATCTGAAGTCGACGTGATGCATGCGAGGGGAAGACGTCAGCTATGAATTCTGAGAACACTTGCCATGGCGGTGTTTGTTCCAGTGCAGCTCAGGTTTACAAACTGGGGTCCCCTTGCATTGCCCAGAAGACCAGGGAGAAAACTCGTCCTGAGGATTCTTCCATGCTGTGGCTATCTGGCTCCCCGATGGAGGAAACACATTGCTGCCTGGCCTTCTGCATACCAACAGTAGAGCCCAAAGACCATCATGAGGCATGAGGTTGCTCAGAAGGCACAGATGACACTTTGGGTACACAGTGATTTTCCTCGGAAACTGGTGCAGACGTGAGCGTCCTCAGATATGTGAAAGGCACACCAGCATTACAGCACTTCAGTGGTGAAAGCCTCGGGTCTACTTGTGACCACCAACTTTGCTGATGGAAACACTGCCCCTTACTTTGAGTGTGCCGCTCAGTCGACATTCGCCTTAGCTGAAGCAGTCTGCTGCACGAGCTCCTGGCAAGGAACGGCAGGCGCACTGTTTCTTTCGAGAAAACTCACTCGTCCTCCCGGGCAATTCCTGCAGGGTGTCCAACATGGGCGCCACCCCGTGCCTTTCGTTCAGTTTTCTCGCCCCAAGCCTCCTGCTTCCAAAGGGGCAAAGAATGCTTTAGCCCTCAGGATCCAGTTTCTACGTGCAAAGCCAGCCTGTGGAGCAGCACCTTCTGCCCAGCTACGAGAGAGCCATGCGACACACTAGGCGCTCCTGTGAGGACCCTTTTGTAAGCAGAGGTTCTGCGCGAGGTGACGTGCCTAGTCACCACAGTGCTTCAGTCAGGCGATGTCGACTTTGGAACTTTCAATCGCCCAGCAGTGCTTCGGGAGAGGGGTCCATCATATCAGACTGGTTGTAAAGTCACATTTCTGCTTGAGGTGAAGGGTCGTCAGCTTTGAGTTCATACAATCAATGTTACTCTCCGGATATGATTCAGGGCAGCTAATATCTAAGCCGGGAGTGTGACATGCATTGCTCATGACACCGGCCCCCACTCTGTTACCAAGACTGGTTTCCAGAGGTGGAGGTCTGGCTCTCCGCCGGAGCAGGCCGTGTGTTGCCCTGCCCTCTGCATGCACAGAGTGGAGGCCAACGACCCATGTGGCTGGAGCTCACTCAGAAGCCGCAGTTGACACTTTGGGTACACCGTGTTCTTCCATGACCTGGGTCCAGGCGCGAGAGACCCTGCAGTCCTGAGAGGCCTACCAGTGTTAAAGCAGTACCTTCACTAAGGCTTCTCAGACAGAGCTGCACTCCCAACACTTTTCACGGCTCTCGAGGACTTTCCTTTGGCAGCATGCGGGCAGGTTTCCGAACCACTAGCCAAGAAGGCTTTGGGATGAGCTCCTAGCGAGGAACTGCCCACACCCCCTCGTTCTTGCGAGAAAACTCACTCTTCCTCACTTTGCCTCCCCGGGAACTCCTACGGTGAGTACAAGACGGGCAACAGGACCCTTTTTCAGGCAGCTCTGAGCACCCAGCTCTCCGGGTTGCCAACGGGACAGATTTCGCTTTTCTCGTCCGGCCTCCTTTTCACGGTTGCCACACAGCTCATGTAGTTGACGTTCCGGGAACCAAAGGAGGCCCGTGTCACATACTGTACTTCTTCGCTGAAAGCGCTTTGGAAAGCCAGTGTTCCTCCTGAAGTAAATTGCGCGAGCCAGTGAACGCCTTCGTTTCGCCTAGGTCATGGTACATCTCCCGAAGGCCTAGCCACCTTCAGAGGACGACTGCCTATTTCTCCCTCTAGAGGTAAAGTCCTGGTGCTGCTTCAGGGAGCAAGAGGTCAGGTATGAAGTCCGAGAACTCACCGTGTAAGCACGGTGGTTTTCCAAAAGCAGCTCAGGGTTACAAAATGAGGCCCCCTTGCATTGCCCAGAAGCCCCGGTATCAACGTGTTCTTCAGGCTTCCTCTAAGCTCTCCAAATCTAGCTCTCCCATGGAGGAAAAACGTTGTTGCCCAGCCTCCTGCATACAAAACAGTAGAGTCCAAAGACCCATGTGGCTGGATGGTGCTCAGCAGGCACAGATGCCACTTTTGGTACACAGGGACCTTCCTTGGAATACGGTGCAGACGCTCGCATCCTCGGACTTTGAAAGGCACACCCGCATTTACAGCACTTTAGTGGGGAAGGCCTCTTTGAAACTGCTGACTGCGACTCTGCTGGTGGAAACACTGCACCTTACTTTGACTCTGGCGCTCGGCTGACATTCGCCATAGATAAAAGTCCTGTGCTGGATGTGCTCCTAGCAAGGCATTGCAAGCACTCTGTTTCTTTGGGCAAAGTCTCCGTTCCTCCCCGGGTATTCCTGCAGGGTTGAGAAAGTTGGCGACCACAGTGCTTTTCATGAAGCACTGATCATCCAAAACACGGACTTTCCTTGCAACACGCGGGCAAGTTTCCTTATGACTAGCCAAGAAGGCTTTGGGATGAGAACCTAGCAAGGAACGGCACGCACTCCGGTTCTTCCAAGAAAATTCACTCGGCCTCAGGTTACCTCTCAGGGTAATCCTGGGGTGAATAGAAGACCGGCAACAGGACTGTTTCTCAGGCAGCTCTGAGGACACATCTCTCTGCTTTGTCACTGGGGCAAATTGTGCTGTTCCCGTCCCTCTCCACTTTCACGGTTGACACCTAGCTCACGTACCTGAAGTCCACAAGCAGGTGAAAGAGACATGCCACACACATGTGCCCTTCCATGAAAACACTTTGGCAAGCAGGAGTCCTCCTGAGGTGAATGGTGTGAGCCAGTGAATGATCTAGGTTCACCTACATCACCGTGGATCTTGCAAAGGCCTGACAGTCTTCAAAGGCTGAGAGCACATGTCTCCAGCTGGATCTGAAGTCGACGTGATGCATGCGAGGGGAAGACGTCAGCTATGAATTCTGAGAACACTTGCCATGGCGGTGTTTGTTCCAGTGCAGCTCAGGTTTACAAACTGGGGTCCCCTTGCATTGCCCAGAAGACCAGGGAGAAAACTCGTCCTGAGGATTCTTCCATGCTGTGGCTATCTGGCTCCCCGATGGAGGAAACACATTGCTGCCTGGCCTTCTGCATACCAACAGTAGAGCCCAAAGACCATCATGAGGCATGAGGTTGCTCAGAAGGCACAGATGACACTTTGGGTACACAGTGATTTTCCTCGGAAACTGGTGCAGACGTGAGCGTCCTCAGATATGTGAAAGGCACACCAGCATTACAGCACTTCAGTGGTGAAAGCCTCGGGTCTACTTGTGACCACCAACTTTGCTGATGGAAACACTGCCCCTTACTTTGAGTGTGCCGCTCAGTCGACATTCGCCTTAGCTGAAGCAGTCTGCTGCACGAGCTCCTGGCAAGGAACGGCAGGCGCACTGTTTCTTTCGAGAAAACTCACTCGTCCTCCCGGGCAATTCCTGCAGGGTGTCCAACATGGGCGCCACCCCGTGCCTTTCGTTCAGTTTTCTCGCCCCAAGCCTCCTGCTTCCAAAGGGGCAAAGAATGCTTTAGCCCTCAGGATCCAGTTTCTACGTGCAAAGCCAGCCTGTGGAGCAGCACCTTCTGCCCAGCTACGAGAGAGCCATGCGACACACTAGGCGCTCCTGTGAGGACCCTTTTGTAAGCAGAGGTTCTGCGCGAGGTGACGTGCCTAGTCACCACAGTGCTTCAGTCAGGCGATGTCGACTTTGGAACTTTCAATCGCCCAGCAGTGCTTCGGGAGAGGGGTCCATCATATCAGACTGGTTGTAAAGTCACATTTCTGCTTGAGGTGAAGGGTCGTCAGCTTTGAGTTCATACAATCAATGTTACTCTCCGGATATGATTCAGGGCAGCTAATATCTAAGCCGGGAGTGTGACATGCATTGCTCATGACACCGGCCCCCACTCTGTTACCAAGACTGGTTTCCAGAGGTGGAGGTCTGGCTCTCCGCCGGAGCAGGCCGTGTGTTGCCCTGCCCTCTGCATGCACAGAGTGGAGGCCAACGACCCATGTGGCTGGAGCTCACTCAGAAGCCGCAGTTGACACTTTGGGTACACCGTGTTCTTCCATGACCTGGGTCCAGGCGCGAGAGACCCTGCAGTCCTGAGAGGCCTACCAGTGTTAAAGCAGTACCTTCACTAAGGCTTCTCAGACAGAGCTGCACTCCCAACACTTTTCACGGCTCTCGAGGACTTTCCTTTGGCAGCATGCGGGCAGGTTTCCGAACCACTAGCCAAGAAGGCTTTGGGATGAGCTCCTAGCGAGGAACTGCCCACACCCCCTCGTTCTTGCGAGAAAACTCACTCTTCCTCACTTTGCCTCCCCGGGAACTCCTACGGTGAGTACAAGACGGGCAACAGGACCCTTTTTCAGGCAGCTCTGAGCACCCAGCTCTCCGGGTTGCCAACGGGACAGATTTCGCTTTTCTCGTCCGGCCTCCTTTTCACGGTTGCCACACAGCTCATGTAGTTGACGTTCCGGGAACCAAAGGAGGCCCGTGTCACATACTGTACTTCTTCGCTGAAAGCGCTTTGGAAAGCCAGTGTTCCTCCTGAAGTAAATTGCGCGAGCCAGTGAACGCCTTCGTTTCGCCTAGGTCATGGTACATCTCCCGAAGGCCTAGCCACCTTCAGAGGACGACTGCCTATTTCTCCCTCTAGAGGTAAAGTCCTGGTGCTGCTTCAGGGAGCAAGAGGTCAGGTATGAAGTCCGAGAACTCACCGTGTAAGCACGGTGGTTTTCCAAAAGCAGCTCAGGGTTACAAAATGAGGCCCCCTTGCATTGCCCAGAAGCCCCGGTATCAACGTGTTCTTCAGGCTTCCTCTAAGCTCTCCAAATCTAGCTCTCCCATGGAGGAAAAACGTTGTTGCCCAGCCTCCTGCATACAAAACAGTAGAGTCCAAAGACCCATGTGGCTGGATGGTGCTCAGCAGGCACAGATGCCACTTTTGGTACACAGGGACCTTCCTTGGAATACGGTGCAGACGCTCGCATCCTCGGACTTTGAAAGGCACACCCGCATTTACAGCACTTTAGTGGGGAAGGCCTCTTTGAAACTGCTGACTGCGACTCTGCTGGTGGAAACACTGCACCTTACTTTGACTCTGGCGCTCGGCTGACATTCGCCATAGATAAAAGTCCTGTGCTGGATGTGCTCCTAGCAAGGCATTGCAAGCACTCTGTTTCTTTGGGCAAAGTCTCCGTTCCTCCCCGGGTATTCCTGCAGGGTTGAGAAAGTTGGCGACCACAGTGCTTTTCATGAAGCACTGATCATCCAAAACACGGACTTTCCTTGCAACACGCGGGCAAGTTTCCTTATGACTAGCCAAGAAGGCTTTGGGATGAGAACCTAGCAAGGAACGGCACGCACTCCGGTTCTTCCAAGAAAATTCACTCGGCCTCAGGTTACCTCTCAGGGTAATCCTGGGGTGAATAGAAGACCGGCAACAGGACTGTTTCTCAGGCAGCTCTGAGGACACATCTCTCTGCTTTGTCACTGGGGCAAATTGTGCTGTTCCCGTCCCTCTCCACTTTCACGGTTGACACCTAGCTCACGTACCTGAAGTCCACAAGCAGGTGAAAGAGACATGCCACACACATGTGCCCTTCCATGAAAACACTTTGGCAAGCAGGAGTCCTCCTGAGGTGAATGGTGTGAGCCAGTGAATGATCTAGGTTCACCTACATCACCGTGGATCTTGCAAAGGCCTGACAGTCTTCAAAGGCTGAGAGCACATGTCTCCAGCTGGATCTGAAGTCGACGTGATGCATGCGAGGGGAAGACGTCAGCTATGAATTCTGAGAACACTTGCCATGGCGGTGTTTGTTCCAGTGCAGCTCAGGTTTACAAACTGGGGTCCCCTTGCATTGCCCAGAAGACCAGGGAGAAAACTCGTCCTGAGGATTCTTCCATGCTGTGGCTATCTGGCTCCCCGATGGAGGAAACACATTGCTGCCTGGCCTTCTGCATACCAACAGTAGAGCCCAAAGACCATCATGAGGCATGAGGTTGCTCAGAAGGCACAGATGACACTTTGGGTACACAGTGATTTTCCTCGGAAACTGGTGCAGACGTGAGCGTCCTCAGATATGTGAAAGGCACACCAGCATTACAGCACTTCAGTGGTGAAAGCCTCGGGTCTACTTGTGACCACCAACTTTGCTGATGGAAACACTGCCCCTTACTTTGAGTGTGCCGCTCAGTCGACATTCGCCTTAGCTGAAGCAGTCTGCTGCACGAGCTCCTGGCAAGGAACGGCAGGCGCACTGTTTCTTTCGAGAAAACTCACTCGTCCTCCCGGGCAATTCCTGCAGGGTGTCCAACATGGGCGCCACCCCGTGCCTTTCGTTCAGTTTTCTCGCCCCAAGCCTCCTGCTTCCAAAGGGGCAAAGAATGCTTTAGCCCTCAGGATCCAGTTTCTACGTGCAAAGCCAGCCTGTGGAGCAGCACCTTCTGCCCAGCTACGAGAGAGCCATGCGACACACTAGGCGCTCCTGTGAGGACCCTTTTGTAAGCAGAGGTTCTGCGCGAGGTGACGTGCCTAGTCACCACAGTGCTTCAGTCAGGCGATGTCGACTTTGGAACTTTCAATCGCCCAGCAGTGCTTCGGGAGAGGGGTCCATCATATCAGACTGGTTGTAAAGTCACATTTCTGCTTGAGGTGAAGGGTCGTCAGCTTTGAGTTCATACAATCAATGTTACTCTCCGGATATGATTCAGGGCAGCTAATATCTAAGCCGGGAGTGTGACATGCATTGCTCATGACACCGGCCCCCACTCTGTTACCAAGACTGGTTTCCAGAGGTGGAGGTCTGGCTCTCCGCCGGAGCAGGCCGTGTGTTGCCCTGCCCTCTGCATGCACAGAGTGGAGGCCAACGACCCATGTGGCTGGAGCTCACTCAGAAGCCGCAGTTGACACTTTGGGTACACCGTGTTCTTCCATGACCTGGGTCCAGGCGCGAGAGACCCTGCAGTCCTGAGAGGCCTACCAGTGTTAAAGCAGTACCTTCACTAAGGCTTCTCAGACAGAGCTGCACTCCCAACACTTTTCACGGCTCTCGAGGACTTTCCTTTGGCAGCATGCGGGCAGGTTTCCGAACCACTAGCCAAGAAGGCTTTGGGATGAGCTCCTAGCGAGGAACTGCCCACACCCCCTCGTTCTTGCGAGAAAACTCACTCTTCCTCACTTTGCCTCCCCGGGAACTCCTACGGTGAGTACAAGACGGGCAACAGGACCCTTTTTCAGGCAGCTCTGAGCACCCAGCTCTCCGGGTTGCCAACGGGACAGATTTCGCTTTTCTCGTCCGGCCTCCTTTTCACGGTTGCCACACAGCTCATGTAGTTGACGTTCCGGGAACCAAAGGAGGCCCGTGTCACATACTGTACTTCTTCGCTGAAAGCGCTTTGGAAAGCCAGTGTTCCTCCTGAAGTAAATTGCGCGAGCCAGTGAACGCCTTCGTTTCGCCTAGGTCATGGTACATCTCCCGAAGGCCTAGCCACCTTCAGAGGACGACTGCCTATTTCTCCCTCTAGAGGTAAAGTCCTGGTGCTGCTTCAGGGAGCAAGAGGTCAGGTATGAAGTCCGAGAACTCACCGTGTAAGCACGGTGGTTTTCCAAAAGCAGCTCAGGGTTACAAAATGAGGCCCCCTTGCATTGCCCAGAAGCCCCGGTATCAACGTGTTCTTCAGGCTTCCTCTAAGCTCTCCAAATCTAGCTCTCCCATGGAGGAAAAACGTTGTTGCCCAGCCTCCTGCATACAAAACAGTAGAGTCCAAAGACCCATGTGGCTGGATGGTGCTCAGCAGGCACAGATGCCACTTTTGGTACACAGGGACCTTCCTTGGAATACGGTGCAGACGCTCGCATCCTCGGACTTCGAAAGGCACACCCGCATTTACAGCACTTTAGTGGGGAAGGCCTCTTTGAAACTGCTGACTGCGACTCTGCTGGTGGAAACACTGCACCTTACTTTGACTCTGGCGCTCGGCTGACATTCGCCATAGATAAAAGTCCTGTGCTGGATGTGCTCCTAGCAAGGCATTGCAAGCACTCTGTTTCTTTGGGCAAAGTCTCCGTTCCTCCCCGGGTATTCCTGCAGGGTTGAGAAAGTTGGCGACCACAGTGCTTTTCATGAAGCACTGATCATCCAAAACACGGACTTTCCTTGCAACACGCGGGCAAGTTTCCTTATGACTAGCCAAGAAGGCTTTGGGATGAGAACCTAGCAAGGAACGGCACGCACTCCGGTTCTTCCAAGAAAATTCACTCGGCCTCAGGTTACCTCTCAGGGTAATCCTGGGGTGAATAGAAGACCGGCAACAGGACTGTTTCTCAGGCAGCTCTGAGGACACATCTCTCTGCTTTGTCACTGGGGCAAATTGTGCTGTTCCCGTCCCTCTCCACTTTCACGGTTGACACCTAGCTCACGTACCTGAAGTCCACAAGCAGGTGAAAGAGACATGCCACACACATGTGCCCTTCCATGAAAACACTTTGGCAAGCAGGAGTCCTCCTGAGGTGAATGGTGTGAGCCAGTGAATGATCTAGGTTCACCTACATCACCGTGGATCTTGCAAAGGCCTGACAGTCTTCAAAGGCTGAGAGCACATGTCTCCAGCTGGATCTGAAGTCGACGTGATGCATGCGAGGGGAAGACGTCAGCTATGAATTCTGAGAACACTTGCCATGGCGGTGTTTGTTCCAGTGCAGCTCAGGTTTACAAACTGGGGTCCCCTTGCATTGCCCAGAAGACCAGGGAGAAAACTCGTCCTGAGGATTCTTCCATGCTGTGGCTATCTGGCTCCCCGATGGAGGAAACACATTGCTGCCTGGCCTTCTGCATACCAACAGTAGAGCCCAAAGACCATCATGAGGCATGAGGTTGCTCAGAAGGCACAGATGACACTTTGGGTACACAGTGATTTTCCTCGGAAACTGGTGCAGACGTGAGCGTCCTCAGATATGTGAAAGGCACACCAGCATTACAGCACTTCAGTGGTGAAAGCCTCGGGTCTACTTGTGACCACCAACTTTGCTGATGGAAACACTGCCCCTTACTTTGAGTGTGCCGCTCAGTCGACATTCGCCTTAGCTGAAGCAGTCTGCTGCACGAGCTCCTGGCAAGGAACGGCAGGCGCACTGTTTCTTTCGAGAAAACTCACTCGTCCTCCCGGGCAATTCCTGCAGGGTGTCCAACATGGGCGCCACCCCGTGCCTTTCGTTCAGTTTTCTCGCCCCAAGCCTCCTGCTTCCAAAGGGGCAAAGAATGCTTTAGCCCTCAGGATCCAGTTTCTACGTGCAAAGCCAGCCTGTGGAGCAGCACCTTCTGCCCAGCTACGAGAGAGCCATGCGACACACTAGGCGCTCCTGTGAGGACCCTTTTGTAAGCAGAGGTTCTGCGCGAGGTGACGTGCCTAGTCACCACAGTGCTTCAGTCAGGCGATGTCGACTTTGGAACTTTCAATCGCCCAGCAGTGCTTCGGGAGAGGGGTCCATCATATCAGACTGGTTGTAAAGTCACATTTCTGCTTGAGGTGAAGGGTCGTCAGCTTTGAGTTCATACAATCAATGTTACTCTCCGGATATGATTCAGGGCAGCTAATATCTAAGCCGGGAGTGTGACATGCATTGCTCATGACACCGGCCCCCACTCTGTTACCAAGACTGGTTTCCAGAGGTGGAGGTCTGGCTCTCCGCCGGAGCAGGCCGTGTGTTGCCCTGCCCTCTGCATGCACAGAGTGGAGGCCAACGACCCATGTGGCTGGAGCTCACTCAGAAGCCGCAGTTGACACTTTGGGTACACCGTGTTCTTCCATGACCTGGGTCCAGGCGCGAGAGACC